>NC_048298.1:176070476-176235379 GCF_013100865.1 Trachemys scripta elegans | reverse complement strand
TATATCCACTTCTTCGGATGCATCCGAAGAAGTGGGCTGTAGTCCACGAAAGCTTATGCTCTGATAAATTTGTTAGTCTCTAAGGTGCCACAAGTACTCCTGTTCTTCTTTTTGCGGATACAGACTAACACGGCTGTTACTCTGAAACCAAGAATTATGGACCTTTACAGGCCTGCTTCAGAAGTGATCAAGCTGATGGGCAGAGTGACATTGGGCTATGTTTGGCTGCTTTGTTTACAGGCTGGTATGTTAATTTCTTTGGGTTAGGCAGCAGAGTGATATCCTTATATAGATATGTATGTAAGATATGTTCTTTTGTCAGAACACCTACAGGTCATGTGTTAGGTGTCTCTATATTTTAATTCAAATAAATAAATGGGGTATTAGTGGAGCTTGAGAAGTGGATATACCTTCTTCCGGCTCTCTACACAGGGCTGAGTTTCACCCAGTGTGAAAATTGCAATAGACTTCAGTAGTGGAGGAATAGGCCCTTTGTTCTGAAATATATTGGTAATCAGCGAATCACATTATCCTTTGGGCCTGATCCTGAAAGCCTGACTCAGTCAATAAACTCACTGGCTTCACTGGGAGCACTATCTGGGTAAGCAGTGCAAGATCAGGCACTTTGCGTTTAGTTCATTTTTAATAGCCTATCATCAAAAGGGTAAGAAAGAAGATATTTTGCAGGACAATAAATACTGCAAAGGTTATGAAGGTTTATGTGTGTTCAATAATTAAAGCCCATCATATAGAACTCTAATTAAATAATAGAAAGATTTGTTTTGCTAATGTCATGAGGTAAATGGTGGAAGATAAAGAGTAAGATTAGTATTTAAATGTATCCATTACTTTCTGCTTTCTCCTTTCAGATGCAGACAATACATTATGTATTATATTTTTATTAAATTCCAGGTCTGTGACACTATTAGTGGCCTCAGTACTTCTCTATTCACCAAAATGCTGCTGGGAGTTGAACACAGTACATATTTGTACTGGTAATTATTCCTACTGTTATTATAATAACTGTTGTGATGAAGAATTTGATTTTGCCAAAAATTCATTACTCTAGGTTAAATATTCTGTGCAGAAAATAATTGATTATTTTATTTCATTAACATGATCATTTGGATTCTTACATACATGACATCAAGCAAAACACTGAAAACCCTGCTTCATTTATCTAGGCAAATGCTGGTTGTACTTCTTTAATATACCAATCCAGTAAAAGAAGATTTGAACATAAGAGAAATGACTCTACAAGTCAAGTTAGTTACAAATAAATAAGCAAAATAATGAAGCCTATCTAGTTGCTTCAGCTGTAGTAAACAAATCTAAATTTCCAACAGGAATGGAACGACATTCAATGAATATCAACATGTTAAATATAGAATAAATAGCTGTTTTTATAAAAGTGGAATAGCCAGCTAACTGTAAAACAATGTTTTATTGCTTGAAAAATGAGGCAAATAAACTTTACAGTCCCACAGGGATGCAGAACTAAGTGATTTGTTAGAGTAGAATGGAGCATAAGACTATCAAAGATACATTTTTTACTTTCCATATATGTATTATATGCAATAGTTAGAGATTCCTATTATTGTAACTATATGCACTGTAGCTTATTTTACTTCCCTTTTCTAAATGCAACACACAATGTACTGTGGGCATGTCTCAAAAAGTAGTTCACCTTTAAATTAAACTAATCTCTGACTTATT
Source organism: Trachemys scripta elegans (assembly GCF_013100865.1). Taxonomy (NCBI): domain Eukaryota; kingdom Metazoa; phylum Chordata; order Testudines; family Emydidae; genus Trachemys; species Trachemys scripta. The sequence goes on along the minus strand of NC_048298.1, from coordinate 176,233,663 downwards.
GCTAGGGAAATTGTCTCCACTAATAGCTTAAGGAACTGCTTAAAAATGCCTTTGGAGATTTTCATTATAATATCATTTGTGAATTCTATTAGTCCATTCCAGTTTCTGAGACCTCACCAAAGGAATTACTCATTAACAGAGAGTAATAAGGAAGCAGTGTTATACAATGGCTACAGCATGAGACTGGGAATCATCATCTCCACGCCGGAAGTTAACATTGAGAGTGAAGAAAACAAAGCAAGAAAGGATACAGTTGTGTGTAGGAGAATGTACATAAGGAAGAAGAGTAGTGTGGATACCAATCTAATAGGTGATACTGGTGGTAGAATATCTGTGCCTAATTGGGTAAATGTCAGTGAAGCCAAATGGCAAAAATTAAGATGTTTGTACACTAATGCGAGGAGCCTAGGAAACAAAATAGAAGAACTAGAACTACTGGTTCAGGAAGTGAAACCGGATATTATAGGGATAACAGAAACATAGTGGAATAGTAGTCATGACTGGAGTACAGGTATTGAAGGCTATGTGCTGTTTAAGAAAGACAGAAATAAAGGCAAAGGTGGTAGAGTAGCATTGTATATCGATGATGAGGTAAACTGTAAAGAAATAAGAAGTGATGGAATGGATAAGACAGAGTCTGTCTGGGCAAAAATCACATTGGGAAAGAAAGCTACTAGAGCAGGGGAGGGCAACTTTCGGCATGCGGCTCGCCAGGGTAAGCACCCTAGCGGGCCAGGCCAGTTTATTTACTTGCTGATACAGCAGGCTCGGCCGATTGCAGCCCCCACTGGCTGCAGTTTGCCGTCCCGGGCCAATGGGGGCGGCGAGAAGCGGCGTGGGCGAGCGATGTGCTGGCCGCGGCTTCCCACCGCCCCCAGTGCAGGCCGCGATCGGCTGAATCGCAGGTAAATAAACTGGCCCAGCCCGCCAGAGTGCTTACCCTGGCGAGCCGCGTGCCAAACGTTGCTGACACCTGTACTAGAGCCTCCCCTGAGATGGTGCTTGGGATGTACTACAGACCGGCGGGATCTAATTTGGACAAGGTAAAAGCTCTTTAATGTTTTTAATGAAGTAAACACTAATGAGAATTGTGTGATCATGGGAGACTTTAATTTCCCAGATATAGACTGGAGAACAAGTGCTAGTAATAATAATAGGGCTCAGATTATTCTGATGTGATAGCTGATGGATTCCTTCACCAAGTAGTTGAAGAACCAACAAGAGGGGATGCCATTTTAGATTTGGTTTTGGTGAGCAATGAGAAACTCATAGAAGACATGGTTGTAGGGGACAACCTTGGTTCGAGTGATCATGAGCTAATTCAGTTCAAACTAGATGGAAGGATAAACAAAAATAGATCTGGAACTAGGGTTTTTGATTTCAAAAGGGCTAACTTTAAAGAATTAAGGAAATTAGTTAGGGAAGTGGATTGGACTGAAGAACTTGGGGATCTAAAGGCGGAGGAGGCTTAGAATTACTTCAAGTCAAAGTTGCAGAAACTATCAGAAGCCTGCATCCCAAGAAAGGGGGAAAAATCATAGACAGCAGTTGTAGACCAAGCTGGATGAACAAGCATCTCAGAGAGGTGATTAAGAAAAAGCAGAAAGCCTACAAGGAGTGGAAGATGGGAAGGATTAGCAAAGAAAGCTACCTTATTGAGGTCAGAACATGTAGGGATAAAGTGAGAAAGGCCAAAAGCCATGTAGAGTTGGACCTTGCAAAGGGAATTAAAACCAATAGTAAAAGGTTCTATAGCCATATAAATAAGAAGAAAACAAAGAAAGAAGAAGTGGGACCGCTAAACACTGAGGATGGAGTGGAAATTAAGGATAATCTAGGCATGGCCCAATATCTAAACAAATACTTTGCCTCAGTCTTTAATGAGGCTAATGGGGAGCTTAGGGATAATGGTAGGATGACAAATAGGAATGAGGATATGGAGGTAGATATTACCACATCCGAGGTAGAAGCCAAACTCAAACAGCTTAATGGGACTAAATCGGAGGGCCCAGATAATCTTCATCCAAGAATATTAAAGGAACTGGCACATGAAATTGCAAGCCCATTAGCAAGAATTTTTAATGAATCAGTAAACTCAGGGGTTGTACCATACAAGTGGAGAATTGCTAACATAGTTCCTATTTTTAAGAAAGGGAAAAAAAGTGATCCGAGTAACAATAGGCCTGTTAGTTTAACATCTGTAGTATGCAAGGTCTTGGAAAAAAATTTGATGGAGAAAGTAGTTAAGGACATTGAGGTCAATGGTAACTGGGACAAAATACAACATGTTTTTACAAAAGGTAGATCGTTCCAAACCAACCTGATCTCCTTCTTTGAGAAGGTAACAGATTTTTTAGATAAACGAAATGCAGTGGATCTAATTTACCTCGATTTCAGTAAGGCATTTGATACGGTTCCACATGCGGAATTATTAGTTAAATTGGAAAAGATGGGGATCAATATGAAAATTGAAAGGTGGATAAGGAACTGGTTAAAGGGGAGACTACAACGGGTCATACAAAAAGGTGAACTGTCAGTCTGGAAGGAGGTTACTAGTGGAGTTCCTCAGGGATCGGTTTTGAGACCAATCTTATTTAATATTTTTATTACTGACCATGGCACAAAAAGTGGGAATGTGCTAATAAAGTTTGCAGATGACACAAAGCTGGGAGGTATTGCTAACACAGAGAAGGACCAGGATATCATACAGGAAGATCTGGATGACCTTTTAAACTGGAGTAATAGTAATAGGATGAAATTTAATAGTGAAAAGTGCAAGGTCATGCATTTGGGGATTAATAACAAGAATTTTGGTTAAAAATTGGGGACACATCAGTTGGAAATAACAGAGGAGGAGAAGGACCTTGGAGTATTGGTTGATCACAGGATGACTATGAGCTGCCAATGTGATATGGCCGTTAAAAAAGCTAATACGGTTTTAGGATGCATTAGGCAAGGTATTTCCAGTAAAGATAAGGAAGTGTTAGAACCATTATACAAGGCACTGGTGAGACCTCATCTGGAATACTATGTGCAGTTCTGGTCTCCCATGTTTAAGAAAGCTAAATTCAAACTGGAACAGGTACAGAGAAGGGCTACTAGGATGATCCGAGGAATGGAAAACCTGTCTTATGAAAGGAGACTGAAAGAGCTTGGCTTGTTCAGCCTAACCAAAAGAAGGCTGAGGGGAGATATGATTGCTCTTTATAAATATATCAGAAGGATAAATATCAGGGAGGGACAGGAATTATTTAAGCTTAGTACCAATGTGGACACAAGAACAAATGGATATAAACTGGACACTAGGAAATTTAGACTCGAAATTAGACAAAGGTTTCTAACCATTAGAGGAGTGAAGTTTTGGAACAGCCTTCCAAGGGGATCACTGGGGTCAAAAGATATATGTGGCTTCAAAACTAAGCTTGATAAGTTTATGGTATGATGGGATAGCCTAATTTTGGCAATTAATTGAACTTTGATTATTAGCAGTAAATATGCCAAATGACCTATGATGGAATGTTAGATGGGGTGGGATGTGAATTACTACAGAGTATTCTTTCCTGGGTGTCTGGCTGGTGAGTCTTGCCCACATGCTCAGGGTTTAGTTGATCGCCAGATTTGGGGTCGGGAAGGAATTTTCCTCCAGGGCAGATTGGCAGAGGCCCTGGAGGTTTTTCGCCTTCCTCTGCAATGTGGGGCATGGGTCACTTGCTGGAGGATTCTCTGCACCTTGAGGTCTTTAAACCACGATTTGAAGATTTCAATAACTCAGACATAGGTTAGGGGTTTTGTTACAGGAGTGGGTGGGTGAGATTCTATGGCCTGCATTGTGCAGGTGGTCAGACTAGATGATCATAATGGTCCCTTCTGACCTTAAAGTTATGAGTCTATGACTGCCACTGGCTTTCTGTGTGGCCTATGGTAGGCCACTTAGGAACAATTCTAGTAATGATCAGATGTATGGGTAGGTGCATCCAAAGTGACTGGAGGTGCTGAATTAAAATGAATCCAGTAAAGACTGCAACCACAGTTATATTAGACTCCAGACACTGTATGGTTTAGGAAATGCCATGCAATATTGTTAATTTGGTAAAATGTAAAACTTTCTTTTCATTGAGACTACTTAGAGTTGGGAGAATCCATGGAACAAGCAAGGTTGTTGGGGTTTCTTTGTTTATTTTTAAGCCATGGGCTAGATGCTGTATTTCAACACTAACATATTTCTAAATTTACTGTAATTTCAATGTTTACATTTTTAACAGATATACTTCCATTTTCTAAATTGAATGCTTTTATTTTCTCTCTGAAAATGTTGATATTGAAGGAGCATTTTTTCTTTTTTTAACCACCCTTTTTTTAAAGTCTTGGCAGTTTTGGCAGGTCACAAGTCTAGATTTCTCTAGAAATATGGGCCCTCATTTTGCTGTGAAAGAACAGTGCTCATGGCCAATAGATGGAATCTTTCCATGAGGCTTTTATAAGGTAATACTGTTTTGATAGAGAAAATACAAAACAAAATAAAATAGTGCCAATGGCAAAAAATAGCATTGTCAAACAAACAATGGCAGCCTATTTCCTGACAGTGTCGCTTCTTTCCAATTCAAGTTTTCTTCTTGCATACTGTAAATAGTGTATTGAAGGTGACTTTTATACTTTCTAAGTACTTTACAGGTCTGTATGACTTATTTTTCATCTCAAACTCATTTCTCATTATCAAAAAGTCCATTTCATAATAGACGTAAGTGAATTACTGCAATTTTCCTCTGCTGAAGTTTAAAGAAAGGAAAATGGTGTCATAAGTTGTGGCTATAATGGAAACTCGTTGTCACCTACAAATATAGACATTAGAATGATGTTATAACTAATGAAACCAGCCTTGAAATAATAAGATACAAAGCAAGAATTGGACATTAAAATTGACTTAATATCAAATCAGCTTGTCACTGGGACATCCTTGAAACCAGGAAGATATATTGATTGTGTTCAGTGCATATAAAGACACAGCAATCTTAGTTTCAAATAAACCACATTTGATGGAAAGGCCCAGAAAAGTTATCTCCACAGTAAGTTACAGTACACTGAAACTACCATTTTCTAACTCTCTAGGGCCATAATTCTTGAGAGAATGTGTGTGCATATGTATGTGTGTGCAATGGGGATCTGTAAAAAATATTAAAAGCAAAGAAAATAAATGTGTTGAGCATGAAACTGGCAGAGCCACACTTGTAACAATTATTTAGGGGTTCTGGGACTTGTGGCTCTGAGAAACTGAGACCTGTAAAATTAGGTCTATAACTAACTTCAAAGTTAGTGGGTCAGATCAGTGTTTCCCCCCATGATATCCCACTTTCTTTTTAAAGGCTACCTCCACCACTAGAATTCTCACAATAAAAACATACTGTACATCAATACATTTCCCATAGCATCAGGGAAGAATCATTTTCTATCTGATTCTTCCCACCTGTGCTCGGAAACCAAACTGACTGTGGAAAACTGGAACCACAGAACAAATCAACAGAGCAAACAGTGGCATGTCTGCTATTCAGAAAACAGAATAAAATCAAAGTAAAATGAATTACCCTTCGTCCTAATTCAGTGTGCTACGAACAGGTCCCAGCTTTTCAGGATAGCATCTCCTAGATGAAGGTTGTATACATGGATACAGTTCTGTTGCCCCAGAACTGGTAATACTCACATCAGCAGGGAGCTCGAAAGGAGCAAGTCTTCAGGGAGTTGGGGTACTCTTTAGTGTGTATATTGTTAGCTGCAGCAAAGTTGCTCAGCTGGTATGTTGATGGAGGCCACATAATTACCAAGATGGATGGTGGATGGACAGATAAGTACGTAGAGGACTGACAGATACTTTCTCGTCTTTTAATGAATAACAGCATAACTAAGATAAGTTGCGGTGCCCCACTTAAAATTGGGTGACTGACTTTGAACAGAATAATTCAATAATCTAATAGAGATCCCACCTTTTCTTTGCTATGATAACATTGGGGAAAGATGAATATGGCCAGATTCTGACTTGCACTTCAGACCCTTTGTGCTGTGGCTCACGTGCCTCGATAGAGCCAGATTTTGGTTCTGGCTGCTCCCCAGCAGAGAACTCCTTTGGTAGAAGGGAATTCTTCAATGGCATAGGGTGGGCATCTCCTGTGCCAGCAGCCCACCTCCAACCCAGCATAGGGAACAATTTGGGGAGAGTGGTTCATGTTGATGGCTGGAAGGATGAGGAAGCAGTATGGTGGAGTTCTACTACACCAATCCTCCATTGACACATGGTCCATCAGGGCCCATATACCAATAGTGTAAGTGAGAGCTGCTGCTAGGCTGGGGCTAGCACAAACTGGGCCAAGGACCCATACCAGAGCAGAGCTTAGACAAGAGGAGAGTCTACTCCATATTATTTAAAAGTTTGACCAAAGCTGAATTTGATTTTTTTTTGTCCACATATTTTTCTCCTTAACTATATATTTAAGTATGTTGCCAGCCCAAAAGGCCCGAGGAGGCAAACAGTGAGGTTCGTTGCCTGGTGTGCTTGGCACCAATAAAGACACCGAGGGGAGAAAGCAAGCCAAGTTTATATCAGAGCTCTGAAATGGCACTAGGAGACCAGCATGTCTCAAATCAGGTGCCACAAATACAAACAAATTTTCCCTTTTAAATTCCAAGCAGTTTCTGTGCAAGCCTTTGTCTATTTCACCCTTACCCCTCCCTTCCAGACAACAGATACAGCAGGTACACAGTGTGCATGTTAGAAACTTTCCCATTCATATGCTTATCTATGGCCTTGCAAGGCCTGTGCAGCAGTCTTCCCCCGTCTTATCTCTACTGTGTTTGTGAGTGAGCAAAACAGCAGCCATCTGCTAGAAAAGCTGACCATTACATATTCTGCTTCAGCATCAAGGCAATTAGCATGAAAGTAGGTGAGAGTTCACAAGATGGAGATCTGTGGATCAGGTGGGTCCAGAGCAGAAGAGCTTCATCGGCACTTTTGGCCTTCCACTCGCCCGAGTTACCTGGTAGCTATACCTAGTGACACCAACAAGTACATGAAACAAGAAATGTTATGCTTCACACTGTGGATAGCTATTGAATTATTAAAGGTGAGTGTTTGTTATGAGACTCAGCATACCAAAATGTTGTTGTTTTTAAATAGGAATGTTTATAACTTTATTTTCACTGCCACTAGCAAAGGCATTTGTGAATAATAAAGAAGTTCTCAGGAGCTGCTACCTGGGAGAAATAATCCCCATTAAATTTAATTTATTTCTGAAATGGCTAGTACTCTGCCATTGTGCAAACTACTGAAACAAAAGAGAATAGATTTATAACATAAAATAAAGTAGAGGAAAAACAATGGTTGAAAATTGAAATCTGGTACTGAGCAGAAAAAGAAATAATAAAGCATAAGCAGTTTTTACAAGACTGTGTACTAAAGGGGGATACTGATAAAAGTATGCCCTGAACTTAATACTGTTTATCCATAGCTCCAATAAAATCGACATAGGCCCCGCTCCTCAGAAGGTATAAATCAGGGCAAATGAAGTGATGGACTATGCTGATCAACACCAGCTCAGGATTTTGCTTGCAGTACATCTGCAGCCAGATCTGTATATAGCCTTCCATAGAAGCACTTGTGGTTTCAGCTCTTAAATGATGCCAGCTAGTTTGCTGACCGAGGACTAAGACCTACTCCCTGCTGAGTCATTTGGCCTTGGGAAAGCTAGCCAATATCTTTTACCTATCCATATTATCAGAACATCCCTATTATTTGAAACATCCAAATAATTAACCCTCTGTTGAGTAACACTGGGTGTTTGGGATACGGGAGGTTCAGATAATCAAGTTACTGCTTGTAAACCGAATAGAATACAAAAGGACAGTTTTTCTTTGTACTGTTTATTAACAACAATTTTTAAATCTGGATTTATTCCTTCAGGATAAATAGGCCCCCTGCCTCCAAATGAGTTATTGAATTATCTAATCATAAGAAAAATACATTGGTTGTTCCCATGGCAACAACAGTTCTGTGTATTCATTCATTTCTTTCCTGTCAGTAACTGCTTACAAGGGAGAAAAATAAAAAAAAAACCAAAGTCACATCAATGAGAACCCTAATATTTATAGATTTTAATATTATTTCTCTGTCCAGTCCAAATGAGTATGTTTCTTAAAAAAATCTAGCATCACTAGAAAATTTAATTTTAATGTAAGACGTTTTGGGATTGTTCTTGAATTATATGCTGCATTGATTATTTTAGCACACAGCAAGAGGTGTGGTTTTTTTCATCCTCGTTGATAGGCGCAGCTCTTCAAAGAGTTTATTTTATCTCTTCTATTAGAAGTTCACTCCAGTGTCACTTCTAGCAGAAACTTAAAATCAAAATACAAAAGAACCAGCATGTCTAGTCTTGTCTCGCAGAGATAAGATTTTTTTATAGCGGGTGCAAAGAGGTACAAACTTTCTGCTTGCTGCTTAGAATTAGGGATCTTCACTCCTCAGAACTCCTAATTGGAAAGGAACCAAAAATGTAAACAGAGAATTTACCTTTCTCTTACCATTGTGTAGGAGCTAAAATCTGTAAGGTGCTGAGCATCTTCATGGATTTCAAGGCCAGAAGGGACCATTGTGATAATATAGTCTGGCCTACTGTATAACACAGGCCACAGAACTTCCCCCAAAATAGTTCTGTTTGAATTAGAGCATATCTTTTAAGAGAAAAATCCAATTTTTATTTAAAAATTGCCAATGATAGAGAATCTACCACAAACCTTGCTAAATTGTTCCAGTGATTAATTACCCTCACTGTTAAAAATGTATACCTTATTTCCAGTATGAATCTGTCTACCTTTCACACCAGTGCCATATACATAGATAAAATAACCTCTTTACTCCTACTCAAGAGTCTCCTATTTAGACATCCCAGGATCTCATTTGCTCTTCTGGCCATAGTATTGCACAGGGGACTCATGTCTAGTTGATTATCCATCGTAACCCCCGAGCCTTGTTCAGAGTCATTGCTTCCCAGAATAGATTTCCTATTTTGTATTTATGACCTAGATGCTTTTATTCCTTGATGGGTACATTTCCTTTGTGTATATTAAAACACACTTTGTTTGCTTGTGCCCATTTTACCAAGTGAAACAATCACCTCTCATGAGGCCTGATTCTGCTCTCACTGAAATAAAGAACCTATTAGGTAAAGCCAGTGCATTTTCCTTCTGTCAGAGTTCAAGGTAATTGCACCCATATTCCCTCTCCAGGGTCCCTCAAGGGCACCCACTCTAGTCTCCCAACTCCTCAGCTATTACCTCTCTTGGGCAGGCCCCTGCATCTCTCTACTTTTGACACAGGGGATCTTTAAAGGCTTCACTGTTCCCTGCCTACACTGTGTTATTTTCAGCAAACCAGGTAGCCTAAAAGGCCACTGTCTGTGCTTTGATTTCTCTCCAGAGGCTATGCTCAATGCATTTCCCACATTAATAAGTTACCGCACAACTTTCTCACCAAGCACATTTATTCTGGCAGTGAAAGCATTACAAAAAATGTATTTAAAACAAAAACAAAACAAACAAAAAACCCTACACATATCCTAAAAAGCTTATCAGAAATCACCACAGCTCCATCCTTGAGTTCTGGTAGGTGTCAGTTCTTCAAAATCCACAACTACGTTTTCCCTGTGATTGCAAGTTCATAACTGTCTCAGATTCAGAACCAGAACCCAGTGTGGGCAGTTCAGCTGTTTATTTATACAATGTGGGCCTTTGATCTTGTCTCCAGGAACAGGTAATCAGCAGACAATGACCAACTCCTCAGGGTCTAGATTCAAAGGACTAGGATTTTGCATAAACAGAGTTGGGGTGATTTGCAGTAACCTTTCCCTAGTTATTTCCCATGAAATCCACGTCACACCCACTTACTATTGCCAGAGTCCATTCTTCTTTTGCACATTTTCAATATAGTCCATCCAACTCCCAGGCCTTTTCATCACATCTTTCCCCTAGAGAAGTTGTATGCACTCCAACAATAATACACAAATTTTGTGTTCAATATACTGGAACCAAAAGATACTTAAACTTAATTCAATAAGGTATCCCAAGGATATATAGGAAATTGCCATATCTGTCATGCTTGCCAGTGCAGAATTGTTCACTTCAGTATGTTTTCTTGTGCTTGGTCCACTCTGTTATAATTTCCCAAGAAGTAGTGCATCCATTACTGATTAAATTAAATTAAAGATATTTAAAGTTATTTTCTGAAGTGATCGGTATTCAGCATCTCCCATTATGAAATTATGGCCTGATTTTTCAAAAGAACTCATCACCTGACTTGATGAGCTATTTGGAAAATCTGACCTCATATGTGGGTGCTGAACAATTAGAAAATATGGCTAATATTGTTGATAAATGTTAAGTTACTTGCAACATGGTAATGATCTTAGTTGGGGATGAAAGAAATTTTCAGAGAAGCTCCATCCTTTGATTTCAAGTATATTTATATTCCCCATTCAAGCTGGGTGGATGCCTTAAAGAATTTCCACAAATATTCAGTTGAACAAATAATCAAATTCACTTGGAGTGAATTCACACCTCTTTTATGTTTGTTTTCTGCAGCTATTCTAGTGAATGAATTCACTGACAAGAATATTCAAAGGAAAATTCACTAAGTGAATATTACAAAATATTAACTGTGAATTTTGATCTCACAAACCTGAGTGTTCAGCTTAAAAACGTGAATGTTACACTCATTGAGTCAAGGCCCAGAACTAATATCTCAGTGTCTACTCAGAACTCACCAGAGTAGCTCAAATTATTTGCAGAATCATTTAGTGAAGCTTTTCAAATAAACAAATTTGAGAGAATCATTATCTGCATGGAGAGAGAGGTTTCATGGATGGAAAAAAATCACTATAAACTATTCACTGAGGTATACTCCCCTTCATTAACACAACATGAAAATGATAGGCGCTGTCAGTGAAGCTAGTGAATTGTATTACATTTGCTGTCAAAAAAAATCCTTCTCTCTTATCTCCCATTTACTTGATTGCATCTGTTTATTAGCACAAGTGATTTCTACTCCACTGTTAAATAAATTGGGGGGGAAAACCAAAGCCTGTTTATGACACAACAATATATAAAAAATGTGTGTGTAGTCCAGGGGTCGGCAACGTTTGGCACGCGGCTCGCCAGAGTAAGCACCCTGGCGGGCCGGGCCAATTTTATTTACCTGCTGACGTGGTAGGTTCGGCCGATCGCGGCCACCACTGGCCGCGGTTCACCGTCGCAGGCCAATGGGGGCGGCGGGAAGCGGCGCAGGCGAGCGATGTGCTGGCCGCGGCTTCTCGCCGCCCCCATTGGCCTGGGACAGTGAACCAAGGTCCGTGGGGGCCGCAATCGGCCGAACCTGCCACGTCAGCAGGTAAATAAAACTGGCCCGGCCCGCCAGGGTGCTTACCCTGGCGAGCCACATGCCAAACGTTGCCGACCCCTGGTGTAGTCCAACTGGCAGCACTGGCAATTACAATAACTTTCTTCTCTCTCTTTTGATAAAATCATTTCTTGCTGTAGCTGAGGAAACAGGGGAAGGATTCTAAGTGTAACTAGTCTGATATGGCTATTTCAGAGGAACTGTCTATAATAATGCAGCAAAGATGTGCCATAAGGAGGGGGAAATGACAAAATTCTATAATTACCGTCTATACTGCTGAAAGTGTAATTCTCAGTCTTGACAATATTACTTTCTTTTGTCAGCCATTGGATATGTCACCTTTTAAAATTCAAATATGTTAGTAGATGGGCATTTTTATTTTTTTTCACATGACCCAGATTGCACTATGTACTCAAGAGGTATGAGTAGAAATTAGGGTGATAAACGGGAGGCATTCTTACTGAAATCTCTGGCATATCTGAAATGCTAGAGGCAATACAAGGAGGACAGGTGTGAACACAGAAAAAATGCTTCCACATCTGCATAGGAGGAGTTGTGTGTAAAAAAAATCTCTCCTTAAATTTATCTCTGAAGTGATACCTTCCAAATACTTGACAATGAAGATACTGAGATGAGTAAGGCCCTACTTGAATGGTGTGATAATTGTCAAATATTTGTGGCTGAATTGTGGACGAGACATGGAAAATTGTGGAAAAGTAATAATGGACTTTTATTAACTGGGGTAATTTGGAAAATCCAGAGAAGACCTATTTATTTAAGAAAACGATATCAACTCTCAAGTATTATATTATGCCTGCTAACTTTTTTGAAAATCAAACATTTTGCTGCAACTATATTACAGTCATTAATGCATGAGGCTGACAGCAGGACCCTGACCACCAGCAACCCAGGGCTGACAATGGGAGCCCGGGCCATCAGCCCCACACATGTTGGGGCTCCTTGTTTCAGCCACCCAACTGACAAAATTGCGGTGGAAGCCTAATATTGCAGGATCCGCAATATCACAAATTACGTAGTGCCTTAGAAATTAAGGTTTATCAAAGCAAACACAGTCATGAGGCCAGTGTTACCTAGTTCTCATCCCTTCTCCTTTTGTTTGTCCCAGTCTGTTGGGTCTCGTCATTTGCCTAGATTATAAACTCTTTGGGGTATGGACTATCTTATTACATGTGTTTACAGTGCCTCTAAATGGGGACTCTATGTAGTAATTTAATCATTATGTCTAAATGGGCAAGAGTCTGTAGATAACTGTAACCAGAGCAGTCAGCATTGTTAGTTCTGAAGGTCCAGTAGAGTTTCCTTCCCAATTGCATTTCAAATTCCCAGCACCTAGTCATTAACATCAGATTGGTAAAGATGTTGTTAAATGTAAAAGAGGAAGGCCAGTTTCTTCTGAAGCAATCCAAGCATTTGGGATGAGACAAGTGATGCTATCAAGCCACCAAAGAACACAGCCTTAGAATACAAACAATGAGGACAAGTACTTTTGCAATCTGGTATTTTTCTAGTGATCAGTCAGATAAAACTTGGAGGCAGTTGAACTCAGTTACTGTATTTCTTCTTACATTTTCCTCACATAAAATGTTAATCTACTCTACAAATTTACAAAACCAAACATATAAGAATGATGTGTTACCTCATTTAAATTGAGTAGAATCATTTACAGCTCCTCACTGATGTCTAGGCCCATGGACATCCAGTAAACTAAACCTCTTACCACTAATAGTACATTGGAAAAGCTTCCAATCTGATATCTCATACCAAAGAAGGTGTTACAGGAAACCGGAAGGTTTTCAGAAAGTTTCCACAGTAAAGATTGCGGAGGGTGGGGATAATTACAGACAGGTCTCTTTTTTCCATCTATCCAAACTCTTCTTAGGGTTCAGATAAGGAGTAAAAACAAAAATTAAATGGGGATGAAGCCTTGACTGAGAGGCTTTCAACAGCATTTCTGTGTAAGGATTGAACTACTGGAATCACTCCACGCTACAATGGATAAAAAAGATGTCATCAATCTTCTCACCCAGAAGTCTCCCCTGCTTTCCATTGTCTAATTAATTACTTTCCCCCCAGACACTTTCCTCTCTCAACACTAAATATACTCCCATTAATCATAATCACTAATCTCTTTGCCCTATTTACTGTCGTTAACTGGTTTGATAAATGCTGAATTGCTATCACAACAACTCAAATACCAACATATACTGGGCCACCTCTTACACAACTTTCTTTTCTCTCATCACTTTCTTAACAGTTTCCATTCACTTCTGTGGTTCTTGCTTTGAAAAATGAATATTTCAATAGTAAAGCTAAATTAAGGAAATCATATCTTCCAGATACACAGTCGCATTGCTAAACCCAACTATCATATAGTTTAGGACAAATATGAGACTAGCATTTTAAAATCAAAATAAGTCTTAAAAATGTATATCAAATTGAAATGGTTAATACTCTCACAAATGGAGAAAGAGAAAGGGAATCCAATGATGGGAGACCAATCTGTCACACACATAATGTGCAGCATATGTTTTGTAATTCCTGGAAGTGTGGTTCAAGGATGTGGTTAAAGGATGCACAAGCACTAGGTGTTTAATGGCTGTCCAATGGAGTGAATAATAAATATCCAGTAAAATTATCTGTATTCTTTGAATGTTCTATTGACTTACAAATATCCCAAGGGGCCTGAAACTGATTTTTCTTATTGTGTCTCTTGAATGGTAAGAACTCTCAGGATCTCTGACCCTATATGCCTATGGACAACCCACATCAGTGACTGGATCCCCAGAGACCACAAACGACTGCTGGGCAGACGGAAAACATGCTGGACCAATCTCATGATAAAACACTTTGGCCAAAAATGGAAAGAACATGCTCACAACAAAATAGAATGGTGTGGCATTGCCTTGTGTTCGTGGAGGGATGGACGAGGACAAGCTGGACAAAAGTGATATACCTATTCTTGTTTTTATTCAGCAGCTGTTGCCATTCAGCTGCACTTACTGATTTCACCATCTTGCACCATGTTACTGACTGAAGTTTCATCATCTGGGTTTCCCTTGATTGCCGTTGTGATGGCTTTAATTGCCACTCATATACTATCTCTGCCTATGCAGCAACAGTGGTGGAGTATATGCCCTATGTTTTTTCCAGATACTGAGTTCTTTATTTTTGTCAGTAAATATGAGGAGAGGTAAAGGAATGTTAAGTGAATTTAAAACCAAAGGCATTCACTCTTATATACAGTAGTGTGAAAAATTCCTGTGTCTGGTGAAAAGTCATGTTAACCATTTATCTCAAAATTTCTATTTGAAAAAAAAAAGGAGTTTTTGTTTGTAAAAAAAGTCCCATATTTTTGCTTGAGGTAAAAATGTATTTTACTATGAAAACTGCACCTAAATATCACAGTGACTGGCACTGTGTTTATATGTGATAGTTCACAGACAATGGGACATTACAAAATTTTATCTTTGGGAAAATCATGACATGCTAGTCCAGAGAAATCATTTTTGCAAGAAAAACACCTTTTTGTTCTCTGTCCAAAATGATGAAAGTTTGCAGTTGTCCAAATAACCCGATAGTTTCTCATGATTCTATTCTTGCAATCATAGTGGTAGACAATTAGCAGTTTCTGAGCTGAGTGAAGAATGGGTATGTGAAAGGTACAAATATGTGTTAGTGATATTTAATGATGAACATATCAGCAAATAGAATTCATGTCAGCATCCTTGAACCACACTTCCAGGAATTACAAAACATTTGCTGCAGCATAGGTTTCTATGCAGGAATAAAAACTTATAGCTTAAAGTTCTTAAGGGCATGTCATGTTATTCCTATTGTCTTCTGGGTGCTTACATATTGATTATTTAATAATTTGTTCCAATATCTTTCCAGGTATCAAAGTTAGGTTGACTACTCTATAATTCCCTGGGTCCTCTTTGTTCCCCTTTTTAATGGTAGATACTATGTTTGTCCTTCTCCAGTCTGTTGGACCTCACCTTCCTCCATGATTTCTCAAATATAATCGCTAATAATTCTGATATTGCTTCAGTTAGTTCTTTAAATACCCTATGTTGAATTTCATCCTGCCAACTTGAATACGTCTAATTTATCTAAATTTTATTTAACCTGTTCTTTCCCTATTTTGGCTTCCTTCCCCACTGTTGTTAATATTAATTGTGCTGAATATCTGCTCATCATTAACTGTCTAAATGAAGACTGAAGCAAAATAGGCATTAAATACCTCAGCTGTCTGATGTTATCACTTATTAGCTCTCCTTCCCCATTAAGAAGAGGATCTATACTTTCCTTCATTTTTCTCTTGTTCCTAATGTACTTGAAAAACATTGTCTCGTTGCCTTTTGTATCCCTTGCTAGGTATAACACATTTTGTGCCTTAGCTTTTCTGATTTTGTCCCTATATGCTTGTGCTAATCTTTTGTACTCATCATTAGAAATTCATCCATGTTTCCACTTTTTGTAGGATTCCATTTTTTTTTAATTTTATTTTCAGGTCATTAAAGATCTCCTGATGGAGCCATATTGGCTTTTTACTATATTTCCTGTCTTTCCCTCTAATCAGGATAGTTTGCGCCTTTAATAATGTCTCCTTGAGAAATGGCTAGCTCTCTTGAACTCCTTTTCCCCTTAGATTTTCTTCTTATGGAACCGTACCTACCAGTGCTCTGTCTGTTAGTCTGCTTTTTTGAAGTCCACTGTCCTTATTTTGCTGCTCTCTCACTCCTTCCTTTCCATAGAATTATGAAATTGACTAGTTACTTACAAAGTCTTTCTCCAGTGAAGTCCATGGGAGCTTTGACAATGATTTTGATGGGAACAGAAGTTGCCCTTAATGTTTGTCCAGCAAAGCTATTTGAGAGAAAATATTCAGGGGGGAAAAAGAGATAACATTGCAGAATAGGTAAAGCCATCTGTTTACCTCTTCAAAGAAAAACAGATATTTTTAAACAAGCAATGAAATTAATCTGTTTTAATTCAAATAAGTAACATTACATATTTGCATTTTCTCATGTATTGTTATAAAGTATGCTTCAAGGTCATTTAATCATCAGTGATTTTCAAGCTAGTACTCTGTCTTATTAGATTTCATGGGGAAACTGTTCATATTCCTTATCAGATGCTCATTAAAACATACTCCTACAGTAACCTTGATTTCTTGCAGCCTTCTCTTCAAAAAGCCTTCTGTTGAGAAAATTTCCCTTTTTATATACTTTTGAATTGTAAACATTTGTTTTGAATTTAATGCATATTTAATTTTTATAGATAGTTAATTGCTGATGTTCTAAAGGCATATTGGTAGCAGAGTCACCTTGAAGTTTTCTTGCATGTACAGCTGAAGTCTGTTACTGAAGACTTAACAACATATTCTTTCTCGCCATGAAAGATACTAATTACCTTTTAATTAGGTGTTTTAATAGGGTGCTGAAGAGACCCACAGTGATTCAGACAGTGAGAATACAGGACATCATTAATAATGTTTTCTTTTCAAAACTTCTTGAGTGTTTTCTTTCTTTGATTTTTGTTTCTGTTCAGCAATCTACAAAGAAAAGGAAAAAAAAGAATCCTAAGGAATATTATACTTGACTTGGGGGGGGGAAAGCCCACAAACACAAACAAAAAAGAAACACTTTTACATGCTGAAAACAACAGTTGATATATATTTCTGACTTGAAAGCTAGGAGATAACACATCTGACATACTATGCTGTTGTTTTATAAGGAATTTTAATATAAGGAAATTTTAAAAGGAATCTAGAACAATTCAGTTGCAGTTGGATTGATTTTGGTGTTAATGGCTGAATGTCATATTATAGCAAAGAGAAAAAAATACTAGTCAGACATAAAATGTGCATTTTGGCTTTGATGTCTGTTGAAATTGTCAGTTTTGCACTGAAAATACCCTTCTCAGCAAGGGCATAGAATGTTGTGGCATATGTTACCCTACTGTAATCATCTACTGCCTATTGCTTGGATTAGACTTTAGTAATGGCCACATATGTTTCCAGTCAGATAGAAATTTAAAAATTGTATATATGAAAGCTCCTTTGCTGGCAGCTGTCCCAAACCCCTCTCACCTTTCCAGAGATGTTGGGAGGGGTGGAGGGTAAGTGTTCATAATGCAGAGGGGGAAATTCATGGGATCCAGGGCCTAATGAAACTCTCACTGCGGTCAGTTGGAGTCTTTTCATTTATTTTAATGAGTACTGAATCAGGCCCATCATACTGAGTGAGTCTGCATATTTTCCATGAGGAGACCCATGGATCTGTTGGGAGGACAAGGGCCTGGAGGGCAGCTGCTCCTGTTAGCAGAGGAGACGGATATGGCCCAGTATGTTTAAGTTAAAATATTGAAAATATCAAATATTCAAAATAAACTTAAATTTTAAATAACAAATGAGTTGTTAGAGAAACTGGAACCTTACGTTTAAGAAATTATGTGCTGTACATGCAATATAGCAAGCAGAATGACAGCATTTTTCATAAGTGAAATATATTTCCCCCTTGGGGGTAAGACCACCATTTGCTTTAATTTAATCAATTTAATTAAATGAAATAGCAGTATAATCCCTCAGGCAGGGCATGCTTCACTTATGAAAGTATTCCATCAGAAAAAAATGAAATTTGAGCATTTTTTTCTCTCAGTAAATGTGAAGAGCGTATTTAAATACTAACTGCCTGAGCTAATGCAATTTCCCAGCTATGTTAAAAATGGCAGCTTGTCCTGCTTTTGTGGCACAGAGACAGAATGAAAGAGTGAGCACACTAAATATGTTTACATAAAAAGTTCCCTTTTTATTGTATGCTATATAATTTCAAAGATTAGACTTCTTAGTAAATTTGAGCAATACAGTATTAGTTAATGACCAGATGTAAGTGGCATACTAAAAAGTCTCAGAAGCATTTAGACTTTCTTATGGGTTTGAATTATTGTAGAAGTGCAGATGGAGGGATCTCACTGTGAGATCTTTCTGTTATTCAACAAATCATTATGTAAGTGTTATAGTTTTTCCATTAATGATGAAGAGTGTTGAATAGAATTATTTTACATTTAGATGATTGTCAGTTGCAGTGTAGAGATTTTAATTGATTTTATAATTATCAGTTCTGCTATTCATATTTTAAATTGCTTTTTAAAGGCAATCTGGTGGGAGGAGGAGTAAATGTCTATATTCAGAGGCTCCAGAGTTCTTTGGACACCATGAAGGGAGGATAATTTATAACATTTTACAAAGAAAGACTTGGAAGGCTAAGTTTTCAAAGGGTTTGCACTACTAAATTGGACACTTGTATCTGAAATAAAAGATGCAAGTGCTCTTGGTGTCCTCTGACCATTTTCAAAGATAGTGCAATGTTGGCTTTACTGAGTTGTGCCTGTCAGGAGGGGTGTAGTTACCCATGACCTAGAGAATAATGAACCTACCTGTTTTCAAATGGGCATACCTGAGGGAAAGTGAGAACTGTGACTCCAAAAATGTGTGGCAGAAATTGTACTAGGTATTTCCACCATCAGAAGACCACCTGCACTGATTGATTTGAATCGACCAGACAAACAGGGAGTCATCTGGCACTACTTTGAGGTTGCTCAGAAAATCCACAGCAAAGTGTTCCCAGTTCACATTACACTCAATTTAAGGCATAGAACTGATGGGAAAAAGGAGGAGGAGGAAGACTAGAGAACCCACAGATTGAATTACAGCCCAGTCAGGTCCCTTACAATGGCATTTGATATAGTAGATATAGGAATGTGTATGGGAGTGAAGGTATGGGAGAATTACTAAGTATCTTGAAAGCTTTTTAAAATATAGAGGAGTTCTAAAATGTCTGACACATGCATCCAAGAGCAATGCTGTACCAATGGTGATTATGTCAGCATCTTCTAGGCATGTCTGGCAATCCAGGCCATTCCAGGAACCACATGGGGATACCAAAAATATCATACAAACAAAACCTATTTACACCTGGCTAGAACAAAATGACAGTCAAGCATGGAAATAGTAAACTGGTATTGCTCTACCTTTTCGTTACCTCTCCCTTCCTTTGCAACAGGCTTGTGGGGTTCCCATATTGAATGAGCTGATCTCTTCTCTGCTGTCTCCAGTGGTTATAAAGCTTCACCTCACCATTTTCCTCAGATGAACATGACTTAATCAAAATACTTGCATTTTTTTAAAAAGTGCAACATAAAATGAACACATAACACTCTGCAGCAACAATAAACTGTCTGAATATATAGACAACAACTGTTAGAAGAAATACCAGCCAGATGGAGACCATCACAACAGGTTCTGGAGGAAAAAAATCTGTAAATAAAATATGCTGTATAGTACCATATAAATCTTAGACAGAGGGTGAGAGTCAGAAATCAGAAGGGTCCAGCTGGCAGAATACTGTTTGTCAAATTATAAATTCAGTTAATAATTCTTACTAGTTAGACATGTTGTTTGATGAATGATGATTATAGACCATATTTAACCAGTTCTATGGTAGAGGGAGAGCAGACACCTGCTATGGGTGACTCTGTGTGGCTGCCTCAGGTTGAAGTAAACAGGGCTGGAATTCTGAAAAAGAAAATATTCCATACAGTATATTACAAGTTAAGTGAGCTAACATGCTGTCTTTCCCATATGCCTACCTACTCTGCCTACCCTCTCCCCTAATACCAACATACCTTAGTAATGAGTGGTGCCTTAGTACCAACACTCAGTGTCAAGGAGAGATTGCTTGTGTATTCACCAGTCCTAAAGTGACCCAATCCTGATGAAGCTGCACCCCTTTGTGTTGATCTGGCTCTGAAAGGAAACAAAAGTACAGTTGCATATGATTCTGTCTGAGTTTTCTGAAGCTGATGCTGATATTGAACCTGAATGGTATTACTGGATTTAGGATAACATCTCATGATAGCCCTGATTTAGTCTTCCCTGTACCATGAGGGCATGGCCCTGTTTTGGATTTCCATAAGGTGCATTATTAATGCACCGCTCCAGCCTATGAAATCACAGCATTGCTATTTTCTCTCACTGCTGTACCTGGGTGGTGGTGCTCAAACAAGTAGGGAACATTTATTAATGATTGCTGTTTCTAATGTAAGGTGTTTGATTTCTTCTTCCCCTGTTGCAGTCCTGATTCTTCAACTTCCATTTATGCCAAAGTGTTTGGTTGAATGGGCCAGGGTCCCTCTTTTGCCCCTGTTCAATATTAACAATTTCCCTCTCTTTCATACTTTTGCCATGATGTATCTGGGCTGGAGTGAGGAGCTAGTGTGGTGGTCTCCCCAAGAGTGGCTGCCACCTAAATCACTCTCCTGCATCCCCATGCCACACGTGTAGCAACAGTACGTCATGAAGGTATTAGGAGCAAAGGGGTAATTCAAAGCAGTTCCTTGTTCATGCCTTCTATGAATAAAGTTCCACATAGGAGTGGGATGGAAAAGAATTATCCTTTGCCCTAGACATTCTGTCCTTCCTTGGGCCACTAATTCTGCCTAACTCACTCCATTTCCTATTGTCAGGCGTATGTGACGATATCACTGCTGCCATCATCTGGTCAGACTGGAAACCGCTGTATGGCCCTCACCCTTTCCCTACGGGTTGTGCCCCTATGTGCATTTTTTAGGAAAACAAACAAAACTCAACAACACACGTTAAAAGTTTTGACACCAGGACACATAGACAATCTGGTCTCCGCATAAATATTCAATTTTGAATATTTTAACATTTAGCCTGCAGTGTATGCACTTCTGTAATATTGCTTATCAGTATAAGCTAAAGTGATTTATTAAGAATATATGTGGGGTTACAAACTTATTGGTTGAGCAGAGTGGACAAAACATATGTCTATACTGCAACTGGGTGGTGTCACTGAAGCAAACATAGCTAGATCAAAGCTAGCTCGAGTGACAATAGCAGCCAAACCATGTCAGTAGGGGCTGTGGCTCCTGAAGTATGTCCTGTATACATGCTGCCACCTGTGCTATTGTTACTCAAACTAGCTTTTATCTAACTAAGTGTGCTATTATCACACCTCCCAGTGGTAGTGTAGACATACCCAACAAGAGTTACTTGTGGACCATTACTTTGAATCTCCAACAGATAGACAAAGCTTCTGTCATTACCATATAAGGACTCTTCATTTGTGATTGCAATCTAATTTCTAAGTGCACCTAACAGAAAAACTACCATCAACAAAAATCATAGCGATAGAGTCATATAGATCAGTTATTCTCAAAGCCGGTCCGCCGCTTGTTCAGGGAAAGCCCCTGGCGGGCCGGGCCGGTTTGTTTACCTGCCTCATCTGCAGGTTCGGCCGATCACAGCTCCCACTGGCACGGTTCACCGCTCCAGGCCAATGGGGGCTGCGGGAAGCGGCAGCCAGCACATCCCTCAGCCTGTGCCACTTCCTGCAGCCCCTATTGGCCTGGAGTGGCGAACCGCGGCCAGAGGGAGCCGCGATCAGCTGAACCTGTGGATGCAGCAGGTAAACAGATCGGCCCGCCAGGGGCTTTCCTTGAACAAGCAGCGGACTGGCTTTGAGAACCACTGATATCGATGATGGAACATGTGGAATATTACTGTGCATATTCTGTGGACTAAAAGTGGATTTCCTTTCCTACTTCCATCAGCCTGGCTTGGCACTTCTCAAGAGCACTACATTAATTTTAAAATATCTAAATTCTATGAATGGAAAACTTGCTTTTCCTGTTTGTGGGAAATCTGTTGAAAATATAATGAGGTAAGTTATATCACATGACTCATTCTTCATGCATAGACAACCATTTTATTTGACATTTTATTAACAATTCAATATATGAGTCAAAAAACCCATTTATGTGCCTATAACCATGATATTTACCTAATATAATGGCATTAGGAGAATTCTTATGTTTCTAAATACCAATTCCTTATCTGTATAGAAAAGAAGATCTAAAACTTAGTTCTCCATCTAATGTTCCTAAGATCAAGAATAACCTTGATTAGTAGAGTGTAAAAATATGTAATGAATATACCCTGCCATCTTTGTATTAATTACATGCTCTATGTGTGCTTGTGGTGTCCAATCTATGGAAAGCAATTTTGTTCTTTATTTAGGCTTTCTGAATGATGCACATATTAGTATAATGGGCGACATACTGAGATGCTAATAGCTTTCCTGCAGGTTTGTTCTTTGTAGCTAAACCATTTTTAATATAATTTGCATGATTCCTATCTAGCTTAAGACTCTCTCTTGCTTTGAAGAAGGGTTTTCTGATTGGGGAAAACTTTACAATATATTATAATTAAACTTAAATCCATTTAACTTTTGTGCATTATTCATAATTTCCCTTCCTTATTTTGCTAATTATCAAAGATATCTGTGTTTAAATAAGAGACTTCTTCC
This sequence comes from Trachemys scripta elegans, assembly GCF_013100865.1. Taxonomy (NCBI): domain Eukaryota; kingdom Metazoa; phylum Chordata; order Testudines; family Emydidae; genus Trachemys; species Trachemys scripta. The sequence goes on along the minus strand of NC_048298.1, from coordinate 176,210,818 downwards.
TCCCACACCAGTTTTCTCCTACTTTTAGACTGCGGTGAAATCATAATGCTCATGTTCACAATTTCATCTAGGGTTAAACAATTTTGATGTTACATATTACAGGTAATGACACTAAATTACAAGATCAAGTACTGGAAGAGAATCAGTTGTGCTAGAGAAAGTTCTTCTTAAAACACAGACCTCTCAAATAGCTTTCAATAGTGAGAACAAGAGATCTGTGATATCTTTATCTTTTGCTCTCTCAGTGTACTTCCCCTCACAAAAATCTATTTTTACCTCTCTTACTTATTGTCTCCAACTGCAATCTCCTTCAGCAGTCTCTCTTCATCTAACACACACCTACTTCAAAGGCTGCAGGAGTGATATCACGATCATATTTTCCCACCTTGTCATTTCTAGCATTTTACTCTTCAACTGAACTGCAATCCGTTCATCTGTTTCCTCTCCCTCCATGTTCCCTGTGAAACTGGAAGGGTGTATCTAGTAGTGTCCTGCAGAAGGGTCTGCCTTGGGTCTGACACTATTCAATATTTTCATTAATGGAGTGGAGTGTATGATTATAAAATTTGTGAGTGAGACCAAGCTGGGAGGGATTGCAAGCTATTTGAAAGATAGGATTAGAATTCAAAATTGTCTTGATGAATTGGAGAAATCAACATGATGAAATTCAATGAACTCATATGCTGTGAAGTGCACTTAGGAGGGAAAAATCAAATTCACAAATACAAAATGGGGAATATGTGGCTAGGCAGTAATACTACTGAAAAGGGTCTGGGGGTATAGTGGATCAAAATGGAATATTGTATATGAGACATGGACGGTTATTGTCCCACTCTGCTGACTGGTGTGGCCTCAGCTTGAGTACTGTGTCCAGTTTTGGGCACCACACTTTAAGAAAGATGTGGATAAACTGGAGAGAGTTCAAGATAAGCAACAAAAATGATAAAAGGTTTAGAAAACCTGACCTATGAGGAAAGGTTAAAAAGAACGGGGCTTGTTTAGATCACTTGATGATTACCTGTTCTGTTCATTCCCTCTGGGGCACCTGACATTGGCCATTGTCAGAGGAGTTTGAGGCTCAAGTGGTGTTCTCCTCCATCTTCTCTGTGGAAGGAAAAGGCCCAGTTAGAGACTGTTGAATCATGGAAGTCAACAAATGTCTATGCAGGTGGTGTCGGAGAGAAGGCTTTTGATTCTTTGACTATGGGATGGTGTTCCAAGAAGAAGGATTGCGAGGTAGTGATGGGCTCCACCTAATGGCATTTTGGGCTGTATAAGTAGGAGCATTGCCAGCAGATCGAGGGCCATGATCATTCCCCTCTATTTGGCATTGGTGAGGCTTCATCTGCAGTACTATGTCAAGTTTTGGGCCCCCCACTACAAGAAGGATGTGGAAAAATTGGAAAGAGTCCAGTGGAGGGCAACAAAAATGATTAGGGGGCTGGAGCACATGATTTATGTGGAGAGGCTGAGGGAAGTGGGATTATTTAGTCTGCAGAAGAGAAGAATGAGGGGGGGATTTGATAGTTGCTTTCAACTACCTGAAAGGGGGTTCCAAAGAGGATGGATCTAGACTGTTCTTAATGGTACCAGATGACAGAACAAGAAGTAATGGTCTCAAGTTGCAGTGGGGGAGGTTTAGGTTGGATAGTACGACAAACTTTTTCACTAGCAGGGTGGTGAAGCACTGAAATGGGTTACCTGAGGAGGTGGTGGAATCTTCTTCCTTAGAGGTTTTTAAGGTCAGGCTTGACAAAACCCTGGCTGGGATGATTTAGTTGGGGATTGGTCCTGCTTTGAGCAGGGAGTTGGACTAGATGACTTCCTGAGGTCCCTTCCAACCCTGATATTCTATGATTCTATGATCCTAAGACAGAATACTGAGCTAGATGGACCTTTGGTCTGACCCAGTATGGCTGTTCTTATGGTCTTGAAAAAAGAAGAATGAAGAAGAAGCTGATAAATCTTAATTGTGTTCAGGGCTCTTACAAAGAGGACAGTGGTAAGTTGTTCTACATGTCCATTGAAGGTAGGACAAGAAATAACAGACTTATTCTGCAGCAAGGGAGATTTAGGATAGATATTAGGAAACCTTTTCAGCTATAGAGATCATTAAGTACTAAAACAGGTTACCAAGGGAGCTTGTGGCATCCCCATTCTTGGAGATTTTTAAGAATAGGTGAGACAAACATTTATCAGGGATGGTTGAAAAGTATTTGGTCCTGCCTCACTGCAGCGGTGATGGACTATATGATATCCCGAGAACCTTTTCAGCCATACATGTACATGATTCTGTGTGGCTGTCACCAGTGTTCACCCAGTCTCTGTGTTCTTTTTTGTTTGTTTTTGACACAGCCACTTAATACTTCTCCTTCCTTTCACCTCAATCCCACAGCCTTATCCTAGGTTAATCTAACATGCATCTTAGTGACATCTCAGATATTAGTGTGTCTTTTCACCTTCAGCTCTTCACTGATTTACCTCCAGTCAAGACTTTGGTCACTTTCTTGACCTTATCTTCACCAAGAACTGATCTGTGTCTGATCTCCTGGCCTGCCCCACTATGGGGGGAAGGAGGAAATGGAGAAGGAACTCCATCTGTAGCCAACCATATCTTTTGGAGATGGGCCTGTGCCACCTCACACTTAATCTGAGTTTCCTCTCTCTCAAGTCCATGTTTCTTTCTTCAACTGTCCTTACTCCCTCTGTATCCACCCCATCAATCTTTTTGACCTCCAATCTATAAATACTATTTCTTCAATTACATCCATATTTTATAATAAAATATTACAACATAATATTAGAAACATTCTAGTGGGTGCTTTGTCATTGGGGAGAATCTCAGAACCATAGAAATCAGAGATGGAAAAGACCTATTTGTATGTTAGATCCATTTCCAGAGCCATGCAAGACTGCTCTCTAAAGTACATCTTATAGTGCTTTACTCTGTCTACTTTTAGTACTCTCAAGCAATTTAGCTTCCACTATTCACCATGGGAGAAATCAAGCAGGTGCTTAGTCTACAGCCCTTCATTAGGTACTTTGCAGCCTGTATTCCCCTAAATGACACACAAAACAGGGAGACAAGGTGGGTGAGGTAATATCTTTTATTGGATCAACTTCTGTTGGTGAAAGACACAAACTCTGTGTAAGCTCAGAAGGTAGTCTTTTTCACCAACAGAAGTTGCTCCAATAAAAGATATTACCTCATTTGCCCTGTCTCTCTAATATCCTGGGACCAACATGGCTACAACTACATGCAAACACGAAACAGACTCACACAGACTCTCCCTGCAACTTCCAGGTAGGATTCTTGGATGTCATTCTTTGACATCAGGCAAATCAGATTACCAATACCTACTCCCTGTTGATGGTGTATCTATGTACATGGTTACCCACTATTTTAACTGATCTACATTAAGTTATAAAAGACCGCTATATAACATTTTCTTACACATCATATCTGTGTCTGAAATGTGATATAGACCAACATTTTAGTCAGTTGCTGTACCCAGCGTGATTAGTGTTGGTTGATCTGCTGTGCTACGTTTAATCTTTTACACTGTTAATTTTTACCTATAACAGATATAACATCTTTAAACAGATATATAAAAACCCTATTACCTATATAACACCTATAAACTGGTGCCTTACTTAGTTCTCCAACTTCTCTATACTTTTGGGTCTACTGCCAACTATTCAAGTTGCTATTGTAGAGCTAGCAAATTTTTTCATAAGAAAATATCATTCCTGATATATCTGGTGGCCAAGATTTTCAAAAGTGACTTTTGATTTTGCGTGCATTAATTCCTGGGATCTTGATTTAGGGCAGATTACAAGAATCTGATTTTTAGAGGCTGGATGATCATCACTTTCTGAAAATCAGGCCCCAATAAAGTGTATTTAGCTTAATACCAAAAATCACTGGTTACAATTGAAAATATTGGTTTGTGTCTATATCTATATTGATATTTATATGATAAGATGTGGGAACATGGTGGAAAGAGGCTAAATATATTTCCTAGATCTTTCTTTTAAACCTGCTTTCATGGACAGTAACATTATTTTCTACCATAAAAGAATTTTCACTCTTAAGAACATAAGAACGACCATACTTGGTCAGACCAAAGGTCCATCTAGCCCAGTATCCTTTCTTCCAACAGTGGCCAATTCCAGGTCCCCCAGAGGAAATGAACAGAACAAGTGATCCATCCCCTGTTGCCCATTCCCAGATTCTGGAAAAAAGAGGCTAGAGACACCATCAAAATAGACTTTTGCATTTCAACTGGTGGTATTCCCCTTCCAGAATTACTTGGCCAGGCTAATTTGTATTTTTATTGACAAACTAAACTTAAATGTCCCGTGTTACTCCTGAGGGCATTCTGTGCCAAAAAATTAAAATTCTGTGTACACTATTTTAAAATTCTGCAAAATTCTGCAATAAATGCAGAAGCTCCAGCATGGCAGTGGGGAGCACAGGCTACTGGCTACGCGAAGGTGGGAGATCACCCTGCAGCCTCCCCACCTCCAATCTCTGGAACAAGGACTCAGTGCTGAGGCTGCACCCGATCCTGACACAACAGAAGGCCTGGGCCTGCCCCAGAAACACCCTGGGGCCCTGCCCTCTGTGCCAGGTGCACCACGTATGGGGCAGGCAGCCTCAACCAGGCAGGATCCAAGTGTGGAGGGGCTCAGTGTGGGGGGGATCCAGGTGTGGGGTGAGAGGATTCTGTGTGGGACAATATGGGTACAGGCAGCTCATTGGGGACTCTAGGTGTGGGGGGATCTGGATGCACAGAGGCTCATGGGGGAGGGGTTCCAGGCGCAGGGGCAATGGGACTCTGCAGAGGCTGCAAGGTGAAAGTGGTTGGGGCTCAGCAGAGGGGTCTGGATGCTGGGGGAGTGGGTCTGTGTGGGGTGGGGGTCTGGGTGTAGCTAATTGGGGGTCAGTGGCATGGGGGTCTGGATGTGGGGGCTCAGGGTGGTGCAGGGGATGGGGCTCGTCAGGATGGGGGTTTGAGTTCAGGGAGCTCAGTGGGAGGTGGTCTGGGTGCAGAGGTGGGGATCCAGAGATAGGGGGTCTGGGTGCAGGGGGACTCCAGATGCAGGGGTTGAGGTTCAAAGGGGTAAAGTTCAGATATGGAGGGCTAGGGGGGTTCTGGATGTACGTAGTGAGGTTTGGGAGGCAGGGTGTCTGGGTACGGGAGGTCTGGATGCACAGGAGTTGGGAGGATGAGGGAGCAGCTCCCCGTACAGTGACCCCTGCCCCCACAGCTGAGGAGCAATGGTGGCAAGAAGCAGAGGAGGATGCTAAGTTTCCTGCACCTGGGGGAGATTTTGGGGGGTAGGTCTGACACAGCCCCAGCAACTGCTTGCAGGGGAAGAGGAAGTCCCGTCCTCTCCTGCCTCCAGCCCAGCCTGGACTAGCAGTTGATCCTGGCCAGGGCCGGCTCCATGCACCAGCTTCTCAAGTAGGTGCTTGGGGCGGCCGCTCCGGAGAGGGGCAGCAGGTCCAGGTATTCGGCGGCAATTCGGCGGACGGTCCCTCACTCCGGCTCGGAGTGAAGGACCTCACGCCTAATTGCCGCCGCAGATCGCGATCGCGGCTTTTTTTTTTTTTTTTTGGTTTTGGCTGCTTGGGGCGGCCAAAACCCTGAAGCCGGCACTGATCCTGGCTCAGGGAAAGGCTAGGGCATCCCAAGCCCTGCGGTGATTTACCTCTCCACTGGCTGCTCCAGATGCCTGAAATGATGTACCTGAGCAGCTATGTAGTGGTTTGTGACTGCTCTTGCAGCTACCCTTTGCTTCCCTGTCAGAAAGTCATTTTTCAGCAGGGAAGCAAAGATATCTGCAGGAGACATGAATTCTGTGCACGCGCAATGGCACAAAATTCCCCCAGGAGTAACACTGTGTATTTGTAATAATTGATCTGCAATAGTTTATTCAGTTGACTTTAAAAGTCTTCATAGGGTATACTTAGCATTTATAGAGCACTGTTATAGAGCTAACTCATTCTCACCAGACTTCACCTTTCCAGGAAGGGATTATTATTATTATTTTGCAATCATTGAAGCAGACACATGTTTTGTGAGTTGCCAAAGACAACAAAGTGAGTCACTGGCAGAGCTGGGACAAGAATTCATGAATCCTGTGGTGCCTCTCATGCACTCATAAATTGTTTTGATCTTCCCAAGCTATGTTTTGTGAGGATCTTTATTTCTTTAATTGAATGATCTACCATACTGGTAATTCTAATTGAAGTTGTTTTGTCTTGATTTACAGCATACACATTTCCTGTTGGCTGGAAACTGCTATAAGGCAAAAATTAGTAAATTGTGAATCTCCAATAATCAGCTTATTCTGTATACTATATCATGAGGAAATTTATTTATTTTTTTACTGATAATTACTAAATCACTACTAGGAATTTGCAGTTTATATAAAATTCCTTCAGTAATATAGAATATTCCTCTTCCACTTCTAAACAAGGTTTTGATATACCCTTCCCTCCCGTGCCTTTCATAGACCTTCTGCTAATACACCAAATGAGGCAAAACAATAAGCTTTGCATCTTGATACGTAGCTACAGTTAAAACAATCTGTTGATATCCCTCTAATAACTCTCTTGGATAATATGTCTCTGATACCGGAAAGCACTTAACCATATATTTAAATCCATTCATATTTAGGAACACTCTTAAACATATGCTTAACTTCAACCGTGTGCTCAAGTGCTTTCCTGGATAGAGATGTTTTCCTGTCTAATTCTCTTTTTGCCCTGTCTGTAGATACAGTACTTTGATTTCCATCATTAAAGAATATTTTAATTGAATAAACAGAAGAAATATCACAAGACCTGTGTAAAAATTTGAATTCTAGATTTTGAATTTCAAATAACAAATCAGGGTCAATGAAATTCCAATACAAAAATTGCTGAATAATTGTAAACAAACAGATTTTTTTTTAAAAACTCACAAGCTGTATGCTAGGTTTCCTGTAAGCTGTTCAGCTGCGTAGCAGGCTATTTAGGGCCGTGCAGGTCCCCCGGCCCTGCCCAGCCCCTCCAGAGCTGCTGCAGAGAGGATCCCTTCCCCTGGCCCGGGCTGGCCCAGCCCCGCCAGAACTGCCACAGCGGGACAGCTAAATCACTTGAATAGGGAACAGACTTGTTGTTGTAATTAAAATATTTTCTAAAGAATCGTCCTGCAGCTTTATGAATCAATTATTTTAAAATATTGGGGGGGGAGGGGAGGGGTTGTTCTATCCTTTTAAACCGTGCAGGCTTACACTATGCCTGTTCCTTCAGAATCCTTCTAATCAGGACTGTCCCTTCAGAATCACAATGCACAATCAAATACCAGCACTGGTGCCCTGCTGTTCTTTCCCCCCATTTTCCTGGGGGAAATGACCAATTTGAAACTAATGTACTCAGGCACGCACCAGGGACCACTATTTAAAAATTGTAAGTCAAAAAAATCAATGTTTCGAGCATAGGATTTCTCTAACATTCTTCTTGTCTTTGTGCATGTGTTTTCTTTGCTTGATATTTCAATGGTTTAATACTCATGTTACAAGAACTAAGATGTATTACAGTAAACTGTAGAAAATGCTGCAAAACACATTCATAAATTCAGAAATCATGTGTCTCAAGGTAGACAAGGTACTGAAATAGAAGGATTATATATTAGAAGAAAAGCAAATTATAAAAGATTTTATGAACTCTGCTACATAAAATACACTGACATTTCAAATCTTCAAAAATGAAGGCAAATAGTGTCTGTTGTTAGGATTTTCACTGGGGACAGTCTTTAACTGAAAGCCTTATTTCTCACAGGAAAACCAAGTGAAAAACAAACAATTGTAAATAATTAGATGTTCTGATTTTATATTAGCAGAGAATATATGTACAAGCAGAAATACAAATCTGTTCTATAACTTGCTCAGCACCTTAGTATCTGAATATCTTATAAAATCTAAAAGTAAGACATAGTTTCTCATTCTCTGCTGTGTCCCCCCCCCCTCCCCCCATGTTGGTGGGAAATCTGTTGCTGTTGCTTTTTGATTGTTTGAAAGGTAAGCTATAGTCCAGGGTGTCATTTCTATAGCTATGTGACAGACCAGAAAGTTCTGTTGCCAATGCACCCTATTCTCACTCATACAGTTGACCAATATTCCATGTCATGGAAATCATGACTAGAGGGTGAATGGTTTTACAGGTAGCCTGATTTGCTTCCACAGAGGGCTTTGACAATTAGGGCCAAAATATTAGACTTGTTTTAGCTTGGTCCAGATCATCCTGCTGGTGTACTTTCATCAACTTGTGTTGCTAAGTAGGTGAACTGCTGAAGTCTGAACCAATTGGAGCTTTAGGGTGTCATTTTCATTTATATGTACAGGGCATTGCAACACTGAAGCCCAGAGGTCAAGAACACATGAGTTTGATTTATGAAAGGCATGATTTATGACCTTTCCAGTATGCCTTTTTTGAAGCTGTTTATGTTCTGTCAGCTCTCTGCATTATATTCAGGTATTTCAGCATTTCTTCTGCCATTCTGAACCTGAAATCATATGTGTGCAGCTGGATATGTGTTGTATCCTCATTAGAGAAGAGTACTGTAAGTAATGAAAAAACCTCCAAAAAAAAATTCAGCAGCTAAACCAGCCCATGTAAGATATTCAAGCAACTGTGGTTCTTGTAACTGATATTCATTTCAGCTCTTGCAACAATCTTTGCATGAAATTAAAGACTATGGCCCAGATTCTATCCTTCCTGTTTTTGTGGTGTATTGCCTATTACTTGAGTTACCCCAGCAAAAGGGGCTAGCATCTAACTATGTGTATTTGAGAGAGAGAGAGAAAAAAGCTCACTTATGGAAAAACTGCCAATCTATGTCCTAAATTTCTCTCACTACCTATACCACGCCCTCATGTCTCATATGGGTGTTATGGTATTTCCTTAAAAACATAAGAACAGCTATACTGGATCAGATCAACGATCCATCTAGCCATGTATCCTATCTTCCAACAGTGACCAGTGCCAAATGCTTCAAAGGTAGTGAACAGAACACAGCTATTTATTGAGTAATCCATCCCCTGTCGTCCAGTACCAGCTTCTGGCAGTCAGAGGTGTAGGGACACCTAGAGCATAGGGTTTCATCCCTGAGCATCTTGGCTAATAGCCGTTGATGGACTTATCTTCCATGAACTTATCTCATTCTTTTTTTAACCCAGTTATACTTTTGGCCTCCACAACATCCCCTGGCAATGAGTTTCACTGGTCGACTGTGCATTGTGTGAAAAAATATTACTTTTGTTTGTTTTAAACCTGCTGTCTATTAATTTCTTCAGGTGACCTCCAACCTCTTGTGTTATGTGAAGGGGTAAATAACACTTCCTTATTCACTTTCTTCATGCCATTAATGATTTGTATAGATCTGCATCATACCCCTCTTAGTCATCTCTTTTCAAAGCTGAAGAGTCCCAGTCTCCTTAATTTATCCTGGTATGTACCATATCCTTAATCATTTTTGTTTCCCTTCTCTGTACTTTTTCCAATTCTAATATATCTTTTTTGAGATGGGTCAACCAGATCTGCATGCAGAGTTCCAGGCGTGGGCATACCATGGATTTATATAGTGGCATTGTGATATTTTCTGTTTTATTATCTATTCCTTTCCCAATGATTCTGAATATTCTGTTAGCCTCTTTGATGGCCGCTGCACATTGAGTGGATGTTTTCAGAGCACTATTCACAATGACTCTAAGGCCTGGGCTACACTAGCGGAGGGCAGAGGGGGGGTTCGAACTAAGATATGCAACTTCAGCTACACTATTCGCGTAGCTGAAGTCGAAGGCTCCCCCATCGACTCCACTTACTCCTCCTGCCGAGGTGGAGTACAGGCATCGATTTGGGGATCGATTTATCATGTCTAGACGAGACACGATAAATCGATCCCTGATACATCGAACACTACCCGCCGATCTGGCAGGTAGTATAGATGTACCCTTAGTCTCTCCAGGGGGGTAAAGCTAATTTAGACCTCATCCATTTACATATATAGTTGGGATTCTGTTTTCCAATGTGCATTACTTTTCATTTATCATCATTGAATTTCATTTGCCATTTTCTTGGCCAGTCACCCAGTTTAGTGAGATCCCTTTGTAATTCTTTGCAGTTGGCTTTGGAGTTAATTATCTTGAATAATTTTATATTGTCTGCAAATTTCACCACCTCACTACTTTTCTCTTTTTCTAGAAGACTAACAGATTTGTTTGGGCATAAGCTTTCGAGGGCATCTGAAGAAGTGAGGTGTTTTACCCATGAAAGCTTATGCCCAAATAAATCTGTCTTTAAGGTGCCACCGGACTCCTTGTTGTTTTTGTGGATACAGACTAACACGGCTACCCCCTGATACTTGACACCCTTTTTCTAGATCACTTATTAGTATGCTGAACAGCACTAGTCCCAGTACAGCTCCTTGGGGAACACCACTATTTACCTCTCTCCATTCTGAAAACTGACCATTTACTCCTACCCTTTGTTTCTTTTCTATAAACTAGTTATTGATCCATGAGAGAACTTTTCCTATTATCCCATGTCTGCTTTCTTTTCTTTAGAGCCTTTGGTTAGAGACCTTGTCAAAGGCTTTTTGAAAGCCCAAGAACATTATATACACTTGATCACCATTGTCCACATGTTTGTTGATCCCCTCAAAGAATTCTAGTAGATTGGTGAGGCATGATTTATATTTAGAAATGTCATGTTGACTCTTCCCCAACATATCATGTTCACCTATGTGTCTGATAATTCTGTTCTTTACTATAGATTCAACCAGTTTTCCAGGTGCTGAAGTTAGGCTTACTGACCTGTAATTGCCAAGATCACCTCTGGAGCCTTTTTAAAAAATTGGTGTCACACTAACTATCCTCCAGTCACCTGGTACACAGAGAGATTTAAGCAATAGTTTACATACCACAGTTAGTAGTTTTGCAATTTCATATCTGAGTTCCTTCAGAACTCTTAGGTGAATACCAACTGGTCCTGATGATTTATTACTGTTAAAAAAACCTTCTCTACTGACATCTTAATCTGAAACAGTTCCTCAGATTTTTCTAAAAAGAGTGGCTCAGTTGTGTAAATCTCCCACACATCCTCTGCACATCTAATGCAAAGAATTCATTTAGCTTCTCCTCAACAGCCTTTTCTTCCTTGTGTGCTCCTTTAGCACCTCAATGGTCGAATGACTCCTCTGATTGTATGGCAGGCTTCCTACTTCTGGTGTACATAAAAAAAAGTTGCTTTTAGTTCTTGTGTCTTTTGATAGTTGCTCTTCAAACTCCTTTTTGACCTTATTATAATTATACTTTTTCACGTGACTTGTCAGAGTTTATGTTCCTTTCTATTTTCCTGAGTACATTGTGACTTCCAGTGTTTAGTAGGGTGACCAGATGCCCCAATTTTATAGAGACAGTCCCAATATTTGGGGCTTTGTCTTATAAAGGTACCTATTGCCTTCCACCCCGTCCTGATTTTTCACACTTGCTATCAGGTCACCCTGGTTTTTAAGGATGTTTTTTTGTTTCTAACCTCTTTTATGATCTTTCAAATCCAGATACAGATATTCTGTACTAATAAAAATGCTTGAAAACTCTTCTCTCTATTACTGTAGTCTTTAGAACTAAGTGTTAGAATACCAGGTGAATCATCAGGGAGTCTGTTCTGCAGGGGTTGTTAAAGTTGTCATCATTTTTGTTAGAATAGTGCCATAGAGCACATTGGCATGACTCATAAAATGGTTACAGACCTGAAGAAGAAATAAAGTATCAGACTTTTCTTACTTTGTAGAACTGAGACGTTTGTGAATGAGTTATAGAAAATGAATTATACTTTTATTTTTTAATAAAATAAAGCAATATTTGATAGTTCCCAATGACGGCAACCATATTTTAACTTCTAGAGTTCTGCATACTCAGGATGTATCTCTACAGTCACCCATTCAGCCTTTTGTTGGTCCTGTAACTGTCTCTTGTGAGGTCTATGGGCCTGCTTCACCTCAGCATCTTATGTAAAGTGAATGCAAAGTGGGTGTAGAACATCACCATTGTTGTTCTTTTTGGTAGTATTTACACCCACTTTCTACGGGAGCAGACCAATGATCTGATCATAGTTCCCCTCGCTCTGCCAGGGCAATAAGCAGAGCGCTAAACATAAGAATGCTCCCTGTGCCGCATGATGATCAACACAGTGAGGGCAACGATGAGAAAATAGACCAGAGATGCTGCTATCTCTGCTTTACCTTCACATTAGTAGAGAAGCGGGGTAGAGGGCAGAGAAAAATAAACACTCCATCTTTCCCATTTGCAGCCAGAGAGTGAGTCGTGAAGGAGAATGTATTCTGTATTGGACAGATTCATTGACTGTTAAATTAATTGCAGTATTTCACGCTGATATAGTGTTGCAATATGTTTGGTGTTGCATCAGTTTGTGATTATACTCTAAGGTGAAATCACAACCCAGTTATCTCAATGCAATGTGAGGAGACCCAGGATAATAATCCCATAATTATATTGTGGCTTTTTTGTAACTCTAATCAGTAAAGCAGTAGCTCTCAAGCTCTTCAAAGTTGAATTAACTCAGCTCCAGGTAATTGCCAGAACATAATTTAATAATATGCCCAGACAAAGCCTTTGTGGCAGTAACAGAAGTGAACTCATGTATATGTTAAAACAGGGATTTACAGAAAGATATACAAGTCCCTAAATTAGCTGGGGAGTTTAAAAACTGCTAACCAAATAGTCCTCAATAGCTGTGTATAATCTAATATTCTAATAGTTAATATTTAAGTTTTTATCATCTCATAGTAGCATTCTAATATCTAGAATACTACCAGGTAAGTCACATATATATGTATGAACTTACTACAAGAACTGATCTTCCATATTTCTGTGCAAATGCCATGCAATTATCTCTTTACCCTAGTTCTCTGTGCTCACTGGATGAAATTCAGTGGGCCTCATTCTCTGTAACAAGTATGAGCCACAGATATACAACAGCATAATGAGCATTCTTTTGTTTTTTTTTTTAAAAATGTAATACTTGTATATCTGAGAATACTATGTTTTCTGATGTTAAACCTACCAAACATTAGGTTATAGTCTGGGGTCTTAAATTATATCTTGTATAGAGCATTCATTATGAGTGTCATAATACAAACTAAGAAAGGAAAGTCTGTCTATAAATGATGTGGATAATGGCAAACTTATAAAGTTTGTGGACAATATCAAGCTGGGAAGGGTTGCAAGTGCTTTGGCGGACAGAATTAGAATTCAAAGTGATCTTGACAAACTGGAGAAATTATATGAAATATATAGGATGAAATTTAATAAGGGCAAATGCAAAGTGCTACACTTAGGAAGGCATTATCAGTTGCACAAATTCAAAATGGGAAATTATGGCCTAGAAAGGAGTACTGTAGAAAAGGGTCTGACATGAGAATAATATTGAGATATCCAGTCTGAACAGACTTCCGTGGGCCAGCAAAGGCAAGTTCAACCCTGTTGAAAAATTACCTATTTATGTTTTGCTCAGTACAGCTCACTCCTAGCTTCCTACCAACAATCTGGAAGGTTCTGTTACCATTCCACTTTCACTGCTGTGGCATCTTGCATCAGCATGCTTCATCAAAAACTCCTTAAGGAGACAGAGACAAGATGTACCTCTGTTGTGATAATTGAGCCTACTCATTTACCTTAATTGTAAGCTCAACTGTAAGAAGTGAGTGAAAGTTCATAAAATGTCACATAACCTATAAAAATGAATGTTGATGGGAAAAGATGAAAAAGCAAGACAGAAAGACTGGATTAGTCCAAACAAAAAGGCCTCTGATACAACCTGAGGACTGTATTAAAATTATGCTTGGTAAACAAGAAAAGTGTGGAACCGGAAAACACGGAAACCAAAAATGATGTGTTGGACATTTGGTCTAATTGGTAGACAAAATAATGAGAGGATGGGTTATGCTGCCCACCACTCCCCTTGTGGGGTCCTCAAAAAGACTTTTGGGAAGGAAAGCTGGCGACGGTTATTCTGGCTAACTTAAAAAAGAGAGAAAATGGGAAAGAGTGAGCTTCACGATCATGCCTGCCACAACCACCAGATCTTCTTCAACCTAATTCTGAGAGATGTCCTGATCAGACTGGGATGGAGAGAGGGACCCTGATGACACTGCCACCTCCCCTGCCTCTGGCTAAATCCCAAGTACCTGCTGGAAAGTGAAACTTTGGCCTTGTCTACACTACACAGTTTTGTTGACAAAAGTAAGCTTTCATCGACAAATCAGTGGAGCTGTACACACTGAAATGCTCCACCCGCTGATGTAACTCCCCTGCTATGCTGACAAAATAAAACCACTTCGACAAGAGACCTAGAGCTTTTTGCAACGTAGATAGAGCAATTCAGCATCAGTGTAGACAGTGCACTTGCTTATGTTGCCCTAATTGGAGGTGTCCCACAATGCCCATCATGACCACTTTGGTCAGCAGTTTGAACTCCACTGCCCTGCATTTACAAAGGCATGCACCCCTCACCCATTTAAAAGCCCAGGTAATTTTGAAATTCCTCTTACTGTTTGATCTGTGTAGACTGTTCACACAGCATCTTCCCAGCTGACTATGGCAGCTTTCCGCAACAGACACACTCTTGCATAGAGGCAGCAGCCAGTGGACTCAACCCTGAGGATGAAGTTGTGGATGAGGAAGTGCAATTGAAGGAGGGTGTGGGACATGCAACAGGGTTGTCTGGTGGTATGGCAAGCCAGGACCTATCTTTGACTCCAGAGGGGGTCTAGTCAGTTCTAGCACTCTGGTTCTGGCACACATGAAGCAGGAGAGGCAAGCTGTGGTAAGCATACATTTTACTTTGATACTGCAGAGTCGTAGAAGATTGAGGTCTCCTTTACTTTGTTATATGGTAGAGGATGGATAAAGCATAGAAATTAGTAACAGAGCCCATCCAACTATGCAGTGAGGGCCTAGCAGAAAAGTTTTTTTAATGTACACCAGGATGTCCCGGGAATCCTCCACAGAGACCTATAGGAAACTTTACTTTAGGTACTCTGCAATCATCTACTGAAGGTTCCTTGGCAGAGCTGCCTGTTTCTCCTCCTGCGTAGAAAACTTCACCCTGCCAACCAGCAATTATTTCTGCAGGGAACAAAGCAGCACACAGGCAAGCAGCATATGGGCCCAGTCTGAAGCTGTATGCATGCAGGAGATGAACCCTTGAATCCTGGGTTACTCTCAGGAGTGAGATATTGGGTTCGATTACCCCAGCCTGTGGAAAAGCATGCCAATATCACTGCTCTACAGACAAAATGCTTCTGAAATAAATGTAGTCAAACTTTACTAATTCTGGGTCACTGAGAACGAAAATGATGCTTAAAATTGTTGATTGGCTCTAGTTTTCAAAATATGCCATTGGGTCACTATATACAACCCTTGACTTGGGAATGGCGGAGGATAAGTGAGTTATAAAGGGAAGCGATCTCAATTTAAACCAGAAATGACTAAAATACATCTTTGACTGGATCTATGAATAAATCTATGACTGGGTTTTGACAGTACTTGCTTTTTAGGCAAAACAATGAATGATGCAATCTGAAGCTGGTATTGTGTCATACATGATATGAATTGCATCGTGTTATTCCTAGAAGTCATGGATGATGCAATCATAACGAAGCTTACATCACTCTGCTGAACAAATTGCCCTGTATCAGCTCTAGAAATCATACACTGTTGTGCTCTCTTATTTGTCAGTGTTTGATTTTGCAAAGGGACACATTTCTGTTTAGCCAAACGTGAGCAGAGATGCCTTGTACTTGTGTCAACAGTGCAGATAACTTCTGCTATGTTTGTGGTGAAGTGACTTTTGCATCACAAAAGCACAGTATAACTACTATGGTTAAGTAAGCCTATCACCTTTATTTTGGCTGCAAAATTGGAGATCAGGACAAGAGGTGGGCCCCACACATATGCTGCAACACTTGTGCAACAAATCTTCGCCAGTGGTTGAACAGGAAAAGGAAATCTATGCCTTTTGCAGTGCCAATGATTAGGAGAGAGCCAACGGATCATACCAGCAATTGTTACTTCTGCATGGTGCCTCCAGTTGGGAAAGGTGTGTCAAAGAAGAAAAAGTGGACTGTGCATTATCCAAACATTCCATCAGCTATACGCCCAGTACC
Organism: Trachemys scripta elegans; assembly: GCF_013100865.1. Classification (NCBI taxonomy): domain Eukaryota; kingdom Metazoa; phylum Chordata; order Testudines; family Emydidae; genus Trachemys; species Trachemys scripta. The sequence continues at coordinate 176,194,577 of NC_048298.1, read as the reverse complement.
CCACGGAGAAGGACTGCCAGTTCCTGATGCACCAGAATCATTCTCACTTGAGTCAGATGAGGAAGAAGAAGAGGATGAAACTTCTGGTCCTGAACCATCAATGTCACAGGACCCACATTTTCTCCCATCCTCCTCCTCTGAACCACACCTCATTACACAAGGTGAACTGAATGACCTTGTCAGGGATTTGGAACTACCCAAGAGTAAGGTAGAGCTGTTGGGCTCCAGACTACAGCAGTGGAATCTCCTGGCAGGTGATGTTAGGGTTTCCATGTTCTGTGACTGTCAAAAGGATCTTGTCCCATTCTTCTTCATGGAAGGTGATCTTGTAGCCTGCAACAACATCGATGGTGTGATGGCAGCCCTCAACATCGTTCACGATCCAGATGAGTGGAGACTGTTCATTGATTCATCGAAGACGAGTCTTAAAGCTGTTTTACTGCATAATGGCAATGTTTTGCCATCAATTCCAGTTGGTCATGCAGTCCATATGAAGGAAACCTATGACAACATGAAACAACTTTTGAGGTGCATAAACTATGATCAACATCAGTGACAGCTTTGTGGCGATTTGAAGGTTGTTGCTCTCTTGCTTGGTCTGCAGACTGGATACACAAAGTACTGCTGTTTTCTCTGTGAATGGGATAGTCGTGCAAGAGATTCCCACTACATCAAGAAAGATTGGCCACTCCGACAGTCATTGGAGCTTGGGAGGAAAAGTGTTCAGCATCCACCACTTGTTGAATCAAGGAAGATTTTGTTACCACCCTTACACATCAAGCTGGGTCTGATGAAGAACATTGTCAAGGCCATTGACAAAACACAAGCAGCTTTCAAGTACCTCCGTGGAAAATTTCCAAGGTTAAGTGAAGCTAAGATAAAGGAAGGTGTCTTTGTTGGTCCTCAGATTCGTGAACTTCTTCGAGAAGCTGCATTTGACCATGCACTGCGTGGCAAGGAAAAGACAGCATGGAAAGCCTTCCAATTAGTGGCAATAAATTTTCTCGGAAACAACAAGACAGACAACTACAGGTTGTTGGTGGAAAACCTCCTCAAGGCATACAAAAGCCTTGGTTGAAACATGTCACTAAAGATACATTTTTTGCACTCTCATCTAGATCTTTTCCACCGAACTGCGGAGCAGTGAGCGACGAGCACGGTGAGCGATTTCACCAGGACATTGCAACAATGGAGAAATGCTATCAGGGCAAATGGAGCCCATCAATGCTTGCAGACTATTGCTGGACAGTGACAAGAGATGCTTCATTTAATGAATACAAGAGACAAGCCAAGAAGCGCCGAGTAGACACAGAATAGGACTAAACTATATACATAATAGTTTTTTGCCTTTTGTTTCATAATAAATTTTATTTATATAACCCTTTTGCTGATTTTTAAGGTGTTACATAAACAGGACAGGTGAAATATTATCATGTAAAGCAACCATAAACACATGAAAAGACCTAGGTTTACAATTTAGGATTAAAACTCTACTATCTACACAATATACATAGACATAAAATGTAAAAACTTAAATATCTTAGAAACAGTAGCCAATCAGTTGTTTTAATTGTCATATTTGAATTCAACACATCAAAATACATAATAAATAGCACATTTTATCTCTGAAGCAGACAACTTCTCAAAAATTGTAGACCAGTGTATTCAGAATACACTTTCCCTAGGTGTGTGTAGTGACCCTCTTTGCAAACCACCCAAACCCTTCTTGCCCATTCCCCTTTCCCAACCTTCCCCTGCCACTGAACTCACCATATTTGGGACTCTTGACGAACTGTGTGCTAGCCTAGGGACAGGGACAAAGAAGTGTATGTGACTTATGTGATTCATGGCTTTGACAGCACTCATGATTCTGTCTCTCTTCATTGTTTCTTTGGCTTCTGCAGTTGTGCCCTAGATGATCAAATGCTACACACTGGTGGAGTGCCTCCATCAGATAAGGATGCGAACCAGGAGGAATAAGGAGGATATGTTTAGAGAAATGCTGCAATCAACAGATACAGCAGACAGTGAAACAAGAGTATGTAGGGAGACAGCTAATGATACCTGGAAAGGAGACAAGGGCATGAGCAGATAATAAATGGAGAGAAGCAGATGATAAAGCTACTGGAGGGTCAGACAGAGATGCTCAAGTGCCTCATAGCGCTGCAGTCTAAGCACATCTGTGCATGAATCCCCCTGCAGCCAATACAGAATGCCGTTCCATGCCCCGTCCAAAACTCCCCCCATTCCTTGCATGTTTCCATTCTGTCACAATATCCCTTGCACTCCACCCCATGATGAAAGCTTTAATTACACAAAGATATGAGAGCCTTAACTGAGAGATTGTTCTTCATTGCCATGTTCCCAGTTTGCAAAAAAAAAATAAATGTGTTTTATCCTTTAAGTATACCCTTTGAAACAAAATGAGTCTTTATTTGTGTCATGCACATGGTAGTTGCTGCTGAAATTCAGACACAATGGCTATAGGCAGGAACATTTGCTCACTACAATTAAAGCTCAGGAAAGCAATCATTACAGGGATTATTCAAGGTGGCAAGTAAACATTGTCTGGCCGAATGCATCACACAAAAACACATTATTGGGGCTCATTATGAAAATGCTTCTTTAGAGCCTCCTTGATTTGACTAGTCGCTCGCTGAACCCCTCTAATTGTCCTGGTATCTGGCTGCTCAAAACCAGCAATCAACTGATCCACCTCAGTACTCCACCCCTGTGGAAACCTTTCCCCCTTCACTTCGCAAATGTTATACAGAGTGAAGAAGGCTGCTATGACCATCAGAATATTTTCCTCATTGAGGTGTCAGCGGTCAAAAAGGCAGCTCCAGTGACTTTTCAATCTGCCAAAGGCATATTTAATGGTCATTCTGCACCAGCTGAGCTTGTTTTTGAAGCACTCCTTGCTGCTGTCTAGGTTCCCGGAGTAAGGCTTCATGAGTCATTGGGCAGGCGGGGTCTCCCAGGATCACTATCAGCATTTGCACATCCCCCTTTGGAATCTTCTGGTCTGGAAAATTAGTCCGAGTGTGCAGCTTTCTATACATTCCGGTGTTCCTAAAGATGTGCGCATCGTGAACTTTCCCTGACCAACCCGCATTGATGTCAGTGAAATGGCCCTAGTGATCCACCAGCACCTGCAAGACCATGGAGAAGTAGCCCTTTTAATTGATGTATTCTGTTGCAAGATGGTCTGTGGCCAAAATTGGGATATGCATGCCATCAATCGCTCTGCCACAGTTAGGGAATCTCATTGCCGCAAAGTCATCAATTATTTCCCCAGAGTCACAGTTCTTTGTAGTAAGAGCTGATTAATGGACCTGAACACTTGGATCACCACAACCCCTAAAGTGGACTTTCCAATTAGAAAGTGATTTGTGACTGACCGATAGCAGTCTGGATTAGCCAGCTTCCATACCCTGATTGCCACTCACTTTTCTACTATGAGGGAAGCATTCATTCTGGTGTCCTTATGCCTCAGGACAGTGGTGAGCTCCACACACAGTTCCAGGAAGGTGCATCTGAAAGTTCTGCAGCCACTGCTCGTCATCCCATACATACATCATCATGATGTGATCCCACCACTCAGTGCTTGTTTTCTGAGCCTACAGTACATCATGTGCAGCTGCTCTGTGAACGTGAGCTGCAATTTTGAATTGTTTCTTTTCATTGCAAACAGCAGGGCAGGCACTACAAATTCACTTTCTGTTTCCCAGCTCATAAAATACTGCAGTACCAGCTGTGTTGTGTTCATAAAGCTCATCACCAGACTGGTCAGCAGTTCAGGATCCATGCTTTCAGGCAAAGATGGCAGGCAAACAGTTTACAGGGACTTTTCCAAATGAAGTCAGAAGCCCATGGAATGGTGGGACAGAAAGAACTGCCTCATGGGATGGTGAACATGCCCCCATGATGCAGTGTGATCTGTTCCCAGATCTCCCTGCAGCAGAGGGTGGCAAGTTGCATAGTCAGATAGCTACCCACGATGCAACACACTTTTTCTTGATGCTAGAGCACCAACTGTGGACATGCTCTGCCGACACAAGGAATGTTGTGTAGGCGTGCACAACTGATGTAATTAAAGTGGCATACGATTGTTGACGTAACTTAAGTCGACTTAACTCTGTAGTGTAGAAAAGGTCTGCAACATATCCTTGTTTTCTTCCTTTCCCACCTTATTTCATCTCTTTCCTCTTCCTCTCCTTTTTTTCCTTCTGTCTAATACAAGTCTGCCTTCGTTGGCCAAGACAGTACATTTTGAAACACTGCTGTGACCATGTTACTAGAAAGAGGCAGCTAAGACAATGTGCTAAACAGCCCTATTCTGGTATAAGTTTGCCAGGCCTTGTCGTGGTGGATAAGACCCTGTGCTGTGCCTGTGTTTTTCCAGCAGTGAGGTTGCAAGGGAAAGTCAGCACCAAAGACAGAAGCTAAATGTTCTATTTTTATTATTCTTTCCTCTCCCCTTTCATGTGCATTTGTCTTGTAGCAACTTTAACAGCAGCAGCAACAATTATGGTTCCAGACCATCACAACTAACTTTTTTCTCTTTTCTCCCAAAAGGACAGTTATTAGTATCTTTAATATCATTATAAGTTATGTCTGCATTGCACACTTCTTATAGCAGTGAGCAGAGTACATACATGGCTAGCTCCCCTAGTACATGTATAAATAGCACTGTAGATGATGAGAAAATGCTTAGGCAAGTAAACAAACACCTGAAGCTTGTGATATGTACCCTACACAGCTCTCTACAGCCCAAGGACTGCGTCTCCCATTTACATTACTATTTCTAGCAATGTAGTATCCCACCACTGAAGACTTTCCCCATTGTACCCCCTATCAGAATCTTTGGCACACACAGCTATATTTTGCTTTTCACAGACTCTACACTACTGAGAGCAGTGTAGCCATAGCCTACTTCTCAAACAAAGTGTTTTTTTTTTCTTCTAAAGGCTCTCTTCAGTTTAAGGGGAAAGGAACATTGTTAAAATGAGCTCTATTTAATATTTTCCATTTTAAAGGCGATAACTCTTTTTCAGTCTTTTCTATACAAGGTTAAAAGGATTTTAATGGCATTTGCCATGGTTCTAAGCAGGCTGAGGTCTCTGTATACCAAACCCCAACCAATGCTGGACAGTTTCAAGATCATGACTCTTTAGGCCTATTTATTCCATGTAAATTAATGCAACACCTCCTCCTGCTGCTTCCCCACCAAGAAAATATGCTCTACTCAAGGGTAGGAAAAATAAGAGACTATGGCTTCAAGCTTCATCTAATGTTAGTAATGCTGTGCTCTTCATTAAATGTTGGTTTAAGTAATTTAACTAACATTAATCTGTGGCCAGGGATAAAATCAAATTCACTGAGGAGACATTCAACTGGTGCCCAGGGCCATACTTTTTCTTCTTGATACCTCCTGCCTCATTCTCAGAGCCCTTCCTTCCCATATTTTACAAACAAGTTATCTGAGAGGCTACATAAGGTTACTTCAGACAGAGCTGTGACTGGAACCCAGGTCTGTAATACAGCAAATCCCAGTGACATCCAGACTACATTTTGGAAGGAGCATTCCAAATCTGTGTGCTCTCCTGTCCCATCTGTAACCATTCAGCAATGCTCCCCATTGAGAGCCAGGAATAGAATGGATGGTTTCTAGTCCGAAACATTCTTTAGCTATCTACTCAATAGCTGTGTAAACCATTTGCAAAATGTGTGTTATGTTCCTGGCTAGTGGCTGGTCCATGGGGAAAAACTAGCAATTACTGTTATAGCTCAAGTGGTTGAAGTCTCTGCTCCAGCTTTGTAGGTCCAGGGTTAGAACACTGCTGATATAAGCCATTAAATGGTCTCCTGATGAAATTTGTTTTCCTTTTTTGTTTAAATCTGGTTCATTCAATTTATACAGTGAGAAAATATTTTTTAAAAATAATTGTATAGTTAAAAGCTATTGAAATACACAGTTACACAACAAAACCATATGTTCCACGTTTTGGTCATTTGTCACACATTTTGATTCCTTCTCTCACATCCTAACAGGTCGGACGGTTTTCAGGTGTGTTCAGTACATTGGCTTGAGCTACATTACCATACAATTGGATGGAGACCAAACACTGGAGCACAGTCACTTAGCTCTTATGCCTTAACAGAGAAAGAGACTCCGCAATTACTGCCATTTTGTGGAGATTTTAGAGACAAATTAAATACTGCAGGAAGAATTAGGAAGGAAATTCTCCATCAGATCACTTAGCAATGCAATACTCATACTCCCATAACTGTCTTCTCAGCAAATGTACATTATAATTAGAATTGGTTGGAAAATGGAAAGTGTTTTACATGAAACATTAAATTGTTACACACAAAAAATACAGCGTTTATGTGAAAAAACAGAAAATTTTCAACGAAAACATTTTCCACAAACATTTTAATTATTTAAAAAGTTGTTTTTTCATCAAAAACAATTTCCATTGAATTATAATGATGTGCTATGGGAGGCTAAAAAGGTGCTTGGTAAGTACAAAAACAGGGGGGAAGGATAGCTCAGTGGTTTGAGCATTGGCCTGCTAAACCCAAGGTTGTAGGTCCAATCTTTGATGGGGCCATTTAGGGAACAGGGTAAAAAATATGTCTAGGGATTGGTCCTGCTTTGAGCAGGGGGTTGGACTAGATGATCTCCTGAGGTCCCTTCCAACCCTGATATTCTATGATTTCAGAATGTATAATTAAAGCAAGCCAGCTTCGTCAGGGATCATGAGTGCTTTCATTTCTCTTATGGCTTCATGCCTGATGGAACTCAGTGCTGGAATTGTCTCTCTGCAGTCTTGTAAAGGGGAAAAATAGACTTCTCTTTTTTTCTTGGTGAGGAGGGGCTGTTGTGATTCTCAGTGCTGCAAGTTGGTGGAGCTGGTTGGCTTCACAAGTTTAAAACAGTAAGTCCCAGAGGATGAAATCCTGGGTCCAGTGAAGTCAGTGAGAAAACTTCTTATAGAATATCAGGGTTGGAAGGGACCTCAGGAGGTCATCTAGTCCAACCCCCTGCTCAAAGCAGGACCAATCCCCAACTAAATCATCCCAGCCAGGGCTTTGTCAAGCCTGACCTTAAAAACTTTTAAGGAAGGAGATTCCTCCACCTCCCTAGGTAACCCATTCCAGTGCTTATAGAATCATAGAATATCTGGGTTGGAAGGGGCCAAAAAGCTAAACCTCCAGACAGGGGCTTGAACCTTGGACACTCAGATTAAGAGCTTAATACTCTACCAGATGAGCTAGCCATTAGTTTCTGCTAGATTCAGGATTTCACCTTAAATCTTGATTCACCCACAATAAACAAATGTGCCAATATTCTGTATTCAGTGTTGATTAGGATGGTGGGGGAAGGAGGGGGAGAGAAGAGGGTATCCTAACTGGTAGTTACTTCCAAACTCCACCCCTTGCCTTGGAGTGGAGAACCCCCCTACTGCCTCTGAGGACACAGGATTAACCTTCTCCACCAGTAGCAGGAGAACTGGCAGCAGGAAGGAGTGATCAACCTGCAGAAAACACTCGCTAAACATTATAATACCTGATCCAGAAAGTGTACAAAACAATTCAAAATTTGAAATATACTTTCTTAATTGTGAGTTGAACATAGTTTGCAGAGAACAACTAAAAATCTTTTGTTTAACTGTAGAGACAAAAGAGAGACAAGCTGTGTTTGAAAACAATTGTCAGACAAGGTTCATATTTCCATTACAAACAGAGTGCTGGTCTCCATGGTGAATAAATCACAGACTTACACAGTAGCTAGAGATTGTGGAGGAGTTATCACCTCTGCTTCTGAGTGATAAAGGATCATTCCAAATTCCTCCAAATTATTTCTTCACTAGTGGCTCTAGGGATTAAAATTTGGTACTTGCTACAACATGTTCTAATTAGTAAGGACAAGCACCATTTGTTGTTTAAAAGCTGAATTTCAGTTAAATTAGTAATCTGTTATCAATAAATACGTAACAATAGATTTTTTTTTCTCTATTTAGTTTCAGAAGGAGCAACAGTGATTTACTGTTTCGGAAAGGTGATTATGTTGTGTCCATTCTTACTAGAGGATTAAATAATTATGCAAATCCAGAACATTCAGAGCCCTGAAAAGCAGCCACATCTGTGTACCAAAAAACAATCAAACTAACTAAAAACAGGTTTCAGAGTAGCAGCCGTGTTAGTCTGTATCCGCAAAAAGAACAGGAGTACTTGTGGCACCTTAGAGACTAACAAATTTATTAGAGCATAAGCTTTCGTGGGCTACTGCCCACTTCTTCGGATGCATATAGAGTGGAACATATATTGAGGAGATATATATACACACATACAGAGATCATGAACAGGTGGGAGTTGTCTTNTATACATTGAGTTGTATTTCTAAACAAAAGTTGTTTCAAACTGAAAAACAGATCTTTTAATTTAAAAAAAAAAAGTCGAAATGGAACATTCTGTTAATTTCAAACTTAAAACCTTTTTTAGTGAAATCCATTGAAACTGGAACTTTCCCACAAAAAGTTTCCCTTTCAATTAATCTGCATTTTCTGACATATGTATTGTAAAGAAATTCATGTCAGGCAATAACTATCAATTTGCCCTTTTGTCCTTAGTGAAAACTTGACCTGTGCCCAGTACTGGTGTGCATAGTATTGTGCACTGTTTTTACTTAAAAGAACAGGAGTACTTGTGGCACCTTAGAGACTAACAAATTTATTAGAGCATAAGCTTTCGTGGGCTACTGCCCACATATGCATATGCATCCAAAGAAGTGGGCAGTAGCCCACGAAAGCTTATGCTCTAATAAATTTGTTAGTCTCTAAGGTGCCACAAGTACTCCTGTTCTTTTAAGTAAAAACAGTGCACAATACTATGCACACCAGTACTGGGCACAGGTCAAGTTTTCACTAAGGACAAAAGGGCAAATTGATAGTTATTGCCTGACATGAATTTCTTTACAATACATATGTCAGAAAATGCAGATTAATTGAAAGGGAAACTTTTTGTGGGAAAGTTCCAGTTTCAATGGATTTCACTAAAAAAGGTTTTAAGTTTGAAATTAACAGAATGTTCCATTTCGACTTTTTTTTTTTAAATTAAAAGATCTGTTTTTCAGTTTGAAACAACTTTTGTTTAGAAATACAACTCAATGTATAGTTAAAATAATTAAAAATAAAAGGTCAAAATTGAAACAAAAACATTTCAAAATTATCAAAACAAAACATTTTGATTGACTATAAGTGATTTATTTCCCCTAGATTTTTGGTTCACAAATTCTTTTATGATTTCAATTTTTCTCCCAATTCGGGATGGGAATTAAAAAAAATTTTTTTTTTAAACTTCTGTAGAACTAGAAAGCCATTTCCTGCCCATATCCATTTGCAATAAAAATGAAATGGAAGCCTTCTGTGTCCAACTGATATGAAAATACACTAAACTTTAATATTTCACATTATAACACAAAACTTAAATTAGAACCTCAGCAACATTAGCAAATATTCAGGTTTGTCAGTTTTGTCTTGTTTGAAACATGAGGTTGTAATTGAGGTTTTGCATTATGCTGCGGGCCATTATTGTTTTGCATGTGATGTTACTTCACTACTAATGAAGTAGTGGCTGTCTATTGAGGCAATGAGTAGCTTCAATCCCATTTCAAGTTATAGAGGACGGCAACCATTTTGAATAAGGGAAAATTGTGAAAAAATAAGATAAGCAAATTTATTCACAATTGTTTTTCCTGTTTACAATCTAATTCTTAAAATGTACATTAAAAGGTAGTTGCTAATGACAACTAAATAGGAAGTCTGAAGGATAATAAATTAGTTGTTTGTTAGCAAGAGAATTTTGAAAAAAAGGACACAAGTTGGAGAAAGTCCCAAATGTAGGTGAACCTCTCCCCACCCCCTTCCCGTCTTGTACTTCCATACCAAATATTGATTGGCCACAGAGCTTGCTTATACACACCAGATGTGTTCATCATATGCTCTTAATGCTCCACCAGGTATGGCGGAGGTTTATTTAAATAAGGTATTTTACACACAGCTCCACCTTGTGGCCGATCAGTATAATACAGCTTAGCATTACATTATGCTGCCCTCCTACCCAAAGTGCATTTCCCCCCACAATAAAGTTATATCTGCAAATTTGGGGAAGATGCATTTCATGTTTCATACAACAGAGGTTGACTCTCTGTTTTAAGTGAAAACAGGAACCCACCCTCTATATACAGATGTTGCCACACCTCTATTTTATAACAGACAGGGTTTAGAAAGAAACTTAATCTACAGAGACGTTATTCTCTCATGTCCACTATGAGGTTTTTGTATACCTTCCTCTGAAGCATCTTGTACTGGCTATTGTTGGAGATAGGATAATAAACTAAGTGGACCTCAGGTTTGACCCAGTAAGGCAATTCCTATGTGTTTCCTTTACAAAATGTTATATAAATATCATGAAGTTAATCCTTAGTTGCTTTTATTGTTGTGTTATTGATTAATGTCTGTTTTTCTTTATTTTCTTTGTCTGATGACATAGGACATGAAACATTCAATATGATAAACTGTAATGAACTGTAGTATATACTGTGGAACAGCTGTTGGGTTGATGACAGGGTCACAGTAAAAGGTCTAGTACATATGCCTGCTGTTACTATGTCTGCTAGAAGCATACATGCCTTCAACTTCCTTTCCTAGAAAAATAAATCATAGTTCTCAATTGTCTTTAGTTGTATTGCAGCATCTTATTGTGAAACCTTGTGATTCATCATTTTAACCTCATATCAGCTCATAGTGTCATAATCCACAACAGCTTGTATTCAAGAGGCCTCTGATTCTAATCCAAACAGGACTATAAAACAATTCACACAGAAGGAGAGTCCCAACTTTTCAGGGAGGTTGTTTCTTATGGGGGGTGAGGGGGAGGATGAAAAAGAAACTAGGCTTTTAAAAAGAGGAAAAGGAGGAACTATGGCTGTAAAACGAAGAGGAGGTGAATTAGGAATCTGAATTTTAAAAGCTGAATTTCTTTTGCTGATGGTGCTTCAGAAATGAGAGCAGATATATAGATTCTAGACATGATAGTTGAAAAACAAGTCAAGAGTGATGTGTAGTTGAATACAAGTTTTGAGTCAGAGGAAAAGTAGTTGATGAACTTTGGCTGAAAGGGCTCCTCTTAGCAATTGAAAGCATGTTTTTTTTATGTTTATCTGAAGCAAGTCTTAGTAGACCCAAGTATTGATGGCAGGCTGGCAGGAGAAAGCAAAAAGGGTAGAAGTTCTAGTGTCATCCACAAATAAAACCACATATGAATTCAGAAAAAAAGTGTGTGTGTGTGTGTGTGTGTGTGAGGGGTGGGGGGCAATGTGGGTAGTCATAAATTAGAAGGAAATGGCCAAGGAACAAACTCTCCTGGATATGCTTAGTCAGTTTTTGCTGCCTTCACTGATCAGATTGCTTGAGTAGTTCCTTACTACTTGAGTAGTCCCATTGTACTACTGAGGGTAGGTGCATCAGAATCTGATCCTGTATTTGATGTAGGTTATTTTTTTAATATATAAACAAACTATATCAAATACAAATGTATATATAATTAGCTAATAGCAGTATTTTCATATGACCATAACCCAATATTTGATATATTTATAGTTAAAATTAGAGGGATTGTCCAGTTTAAAAAAAATCCATTTCTATCACTGATATTCTAATATATCCAACCTTGTTTGTAAAGATGCAACCCTATGCAATGCTTTAATATGGATTTAAAAGAAAAAAAATGTTGAAATAATTCATCTTTGCCACAAGCACATCAGGTGCATTGTTATTTTTGTTTTTCACTGGATATACACAACATCTTTTTAAAATGTCTATATTGCTCCTCTCCTCTCAAAATAAACAAGGCAGATTGGCCCCAGCGGATTGTATTGATTTATAATATGCTAACATAAGTATGTAAAAAATAGACACTTCTCATCTGCCAGAGGCATTTGAAGTTATTTCTGAATTGTTCAAATGTCAAAAAGTATCGAAATACTACAAGTTATATTTTTATATATTTTTAGAATTTACATAGTGCAAAGAAATTCTCTCTCCCAAGTTGAATGTTGTTATTAATTATTAATTATTATTATTATTTTGCCTAAAGGAAATTTCTGTCACTGAGTTACAAGTGCCTGAAAATAGGAGAAAGCACTTTAAGATAGCAGCAATATCAGTATTGTAATCGTGTGCAAGTGTAAGACTAAAGAGACACGTAAAACTGAAAGGGATCATTTAGAAATGATCTTATTTCTTATTAAATTAAAGCTAATTTAAAAAATAAAAATGAACAACAATTTGCAATTATTTAAGCAATATTATTTTTAGCTCTCTACTCTAAATTTAATTTATGGCATTAATGAGTATACAATTATACCATTTCCTGACAAGCATTCTGGATTTGGACATCTTTCTTATTTTAAATACAACTAAACACTTCTTATGATCTCTAGATGGTGAAAGTACCAACTAGGGAATAATTTCTGTGCTTCTAGAAACAAATCTGATGGACTGATCATTCTGATTCTTTTTTGGATACATATTTAGGCGCTAATCTGTCAATCTGTAAATGAGAGTTTATTTTTCCTCCTTAGAAAGTAAGAATCTAATTGCCATTTTTATTCCCTGCTCCATAATAGCCCTCATTGGGTAATAGAAGAATCAATCAAATATCTTTTCTTCATGTCCCTGCAGCAATAGAACTTTATTATTTTTTACTCCATTGACACTGAGAAGCCTGAATCAATATTGACAAAATGTCAGCTCTTTTTGAAAAGTTTAGCTGTGAAGGATCTCAACATTTAACTATTTCAAATCTATCATAAACATAGAGACCCCAGGAATCATCCTGCTTTCAGATATGCGAGATCCCATTATAACTCACATCTTGGAAAGACATCTATAGCACTTGAACATTCATTAGTCCAATAATCAACTTTATTGCCCATTTCAATATGTTGCACAGGTTAGTAATTCAGATATTCATCATGCCTGGGCCCTCCAATATCGCTAAAGTAGGTCACTATCATTTCATTTTCAGTCAATACCTGTGCATGTAATGCGTGGGAAATCTAAAAACAATGATGGCATGTCTATAATTGGAATTTCCAACTTAAAGTGTTTCTCAGATCCCTTTCTCTTGGTTTTTGCCTCTACCCAAGGTGTTCTCAGTACATCTGTTATGCATTTGCTTCCAGCAGCATAAGGAAATAGTAGAGGATGAAATGACTTGGGTGATATCAGCAATACGTATATCCACAGGCACATCAGCCTTTTCCAAGCATGTCACCCTTTTCCACCATGCTCTCAATCTAGTTTTCAGGATCTCATCCTGAAGGCCAGGAGTAATGTCACTAGCCACCCCGAACACTGATAGAATCCAGTGAGCCACTGTGAAACCATCACACTGACAGAAGGGCAGTGTTGTCCCCCCTTTCTTCCCATGAATATTGTAAAGTCATAGATATAATCTTTGGCAAACCCCAGAAATCCAGTTCTCTTCCTAGTACCTGTAAGAGATTTTCTTAACTGAGTATGAATCTAAGTGTTTCTAAAAGGCGAGTCTCTGTCCTTATACTGTATCCCAGCAGATTTTCCTTCTGTGCCAAAGACAGCATAATGTCTAAATAACTTTATTCCTAAGAGCAAGGCAAATGCCCTCATTAACACAGTAAATGCTCCTGATGCAATTGGCTGCCAAAGAATGTCACCTTCCACTACAATATATTTTCTTTTCAGGAACTCTTCAGAAATCTTTTGAAATTCTGACACATGGAAAAGCTTAAATACTTTTTTAGATCCAGTTTACCCATGCAATCTCCCTGCTGTATGGTCACCTTTAAATTAGGGCTGTCAAGCGATTAAAAAAATTAATTGCAATTAATCGCACTGTTGAACAATAATAGAATACCATTTATTTAAATATTTTTGGATATTTTCTCCATTTTCAAATATATTGATTTCAGTTACAACACAGAATACAAAGTGTACAGTGCTCGTTTTATATTTATTTTTTATTACAAATATTTGCACTGTATAAAAACAAAAGATAGACTTTTTCAATTCACCTAATACAAATACTGTAGTGCAATCTCTTTATCATGAAAGTTGAACCTACAAATGTAGAATTATGTACAAAAAAACTGCATTCAAAAATAAAACAGTGAAAATTTTTAGAGCCTGCAAGTCCACTCAGTCCTACTTCATGTTCAGCCAATCACTCAAACAAGTTTGTTTACATTTGCAGAAGATAATGCTGCCCGCTTCTTGTTCATGTCACCTGAAAGTGAGAATAGCTGTTCTCATAGCACTGTTGTAGCCGGCATCACACAATATTTATGTGCCAGATATGCTATAGATTCATGTGTCCCTTCATGCTTCAACCACCATTACAGAGGACATGCGTCCATGCCAATGACGGGTTCTGCTCGATAACAATCCAAAGCAGTACAGACCGATGCATGTTCATTTTCATTATCTGAGTCAGATACAACCAGCAGAAGGTTGATTTTCTTTTTTGAAGGTTTGGGTTCTGTAGTTTCCGCATCAGAGTGTTGCTCTTTTAAGACTTCTGAAAGCATGTTCCACACTTCGTCCCTCTCAGATTTTGGAAGGCACTACAGATTCTTCAACCTTAGGTTGAGTGCTGTAGCTATGTTGAGAAATCTCACATTGGTACCTTCTTTGAGCTTTGTCAAATCTGCTGCGATAGTGTTCTTAAAATGAACAACATGTGCTAGGTCATCATCCGAGACTGCTATTACATGAAATATATGGTAAAATGAGGGCAAAACAGAGCCAGAGACATAAAATTCTCCCCCATGGAGTTCAGTCATAAATTTAATTAACACGTTATTTTTTTAACAGGCATCATCAGCATGGAAGCATGTCCTCTGGAATGGTGGCCAAAGCATGAAGGGACATACGAATGTTTAGCATATCCGGCAAATAAATACCTTGCCGTGACGGCTACAAAAGTCCCATGTGAACATCTGTTCTCACTTTCTGGTGACACTGTAAATAAGAAGTGGGCAAAATTATCTCCCGAAAATGTAAACAAACTTGTTTGTCTTAGTAATTAGCTGAACAAGAAGTAGGACTGAGTGGACTTGTAAGCTCTAAAGTTTTACATTGTTTTGTTTTGGAGTGCAGTTATGTAACAAAAAAAATACATTTGTAAGTTGCACTTTCACAATAAAGAGATTGTACTATAGTACTTGTAAGAGGTGAATTGAAAAATACTATTTATTTTGTTTATCATTTTTACAGTGCAAATATTTGTAATAAAAATAATATACACTTTGATTTCCATTACAACACAGAATACTATATGAAAATGTAGAAAAACATCCAAAATATATAATAAATGTTAAACGGTATTCCATTGTTTAACAGTTCAATTAAAACTTTGATTAATCACGATTAATTTTTTAAATCACAACATATTTTTTGAGTTAATCGCATGAGTTAATTGCAATTAATCAACAGCCCTACTTTAAATCCTTTTGCCTATCTGTTCGGAAGGCCTTTACTCATTCTACTACTTCTGAGCCCATAGACTTTACATATTAGGGAATTTCCTCTTCTAGAGCATCTCTCTGATGAAAAGATACCTGAGTTGTTTTTACTCTCTTTACGGAATTTGTGAAATAAAATTTAAATCTTTCTGCAGGCCAGTGCAATACCAAATCCGGTGGGCCTAATACATTCTATACATCTAAAGAGATGTAGCTTCCATAAAAGAAGCCACACAGATATGGAATTGAAGGTTTAGTAATAGTTGAACTGATAATATGAAGATTAGACCTGGCCATAACCTAAGGGACAAAATTTTGCAAAAATGCGATAATTGTTTTTGACATATTTTTAATTTTTAAAAACATGAAATGTTAATATTTGAAATTCAAAAATATTTGACCAACTTTAGTGAAGACCCTTATACTAAAACTGTAATCTAGACACTCCACAAAGTCTTGGTGCAAAGACTTCCTTAGATCTGGAATTTATGAGAAAGACTATTCTGTTGCTATGTCTCCTTGATAGAGTGGAGTTACAAAAGATTTCTTTGTTGCTAATGACTTTTTCAATTTTTCTCTCTATCTTGGGAGCTGGTGTAACCTTTAAAATGCTCAACCTTTTCTTCACTTTCATCTAGAGCTATTTCAGAATATCATTTGACACACAAGTTTTATTAAGTTCTGAGGTGTTGGAATCACTATGACAATACCAGGTGAATCAACTGCAATGTATTAAACATGTACCTCTGTAAGCCCACAATGTATTTTGGTTTGCCCCAGCAAAATATATTTTGTTGATGCTTTTCCTCCACCCTGCATCAATGGGTGGAGGAACTCCATGGGGCCTATGGTGAAAGGGGGACAGTCCCAGGAGCAAGAGAGGGGGCAATAGGTAGCTCCTCCCCCTGGAAGTCTCTGGGACCCATTGGCTAGCTGGAGGAGAGGGATGCTGCTTGGCCAGCATTCCCCAGCACCCAAGATTTAGGCCAGCACAGGGGCCATGTAGAGCCATGTAGAGCCTCTTTCAGCTCCATTCCAGCAGCCCACCCTACCCACCTGAACTAAAGATGGGAACCTGGCATGATAGATACCACAGATCTAGAGGATCACATGTTTACGGAGTCAGGAAGGATTTTTTTTCTCCCATGGACCAATTGACGGAGGACCAGGGAGTTTTTTGCCTCTCTCACGGCACCTTCAAGTCACAGTGGGTAGGAAGGTGCTTAGTACCTACCTGAGGTACTGGGGTAGAGTACTTTATTCATTGCAACTTGCACTTGGTTTCCAGTGCAGTTATGAGAATACAATGAACAGTTCCCAGAAGTAAAAGACCTAGGACTTTGGTGATGGGCCTTGGGCTGATGTGATAGAGTGAGATCTTGTGGCCTTCATGGGCTGAAGTTCCCACCCTGCTGCACCCTCTGTTCCCCTTTTAGGGGAGAGGGTGTTAGGACTCAGAGAGAGCTGAGTTATGGGGGATAGGTTGAGGAGAGCCCAGCCCTCCCCACTATAAGGATTATATGGTAAACAGCACTGTAACCTTGGCATCAGTTATGGGTTGTATGGTAAGGAGCCCTGTAACCCCCACCCTGGAACCAATTAAATGTCTGGTATAGGAGAATATGAGTGATGGGTCAGTAGGGCCCTGTGTTAAAGTTTAATAAAAGTTGTGGCCTGATGTTTAATTCCATGCATGTGTATGCCCCCATTTTGCCACATCAATGTATTTTTATCCATCGTCAGGTTTAAAAAATCACTGACTTGCATAAACCTAATACTCTACACAAGTATATCACTCTGACTGCACTCTTTTATTGCTCCTCCTTAATTTTCTGTCATAGCCTTCCCAAGGGAATAATAAGTTTCCCCATATTAGGAGTATCCAAACAGTTCAGGTTAATCAGTCATAACTACACAAAGCTCATCTTCCCTTGGATGTTGTTGTAAGGTTGTAATTTGACTTTCATGAAACTGCTACCAACATTTTTCAATCTCTTCTTTGTCCGGGATTGTCAACATTTCCCTTTCTCCAGGTAATTCAGTCCTATCTCAGCATCCAATAGACTTCATCACAGCCATGATCGATTGGAAACTGCCTTTGGTATCCAGTCCTCCAGAGCAACTCCTGAATGATCAGTATTGCCTATTTTGAAGCGCAGTAACCTGTAGGTCTCAAAATTCTCAAGAAACCTCCTGGGAAACAAGGGTTCTCTCTGGGTCTTTAGCAATCCAGTCATAAGCTGAAAACAAAGCTACTTCCTTGGGGCCTTTTACTATAATAAATGCTATGAGGCCAACTTTCTCTCCAGTGACTAGCACTAGGTTCATTGGAATTGTTGGTGCAAGTCTGCATAGGTGGGCCTCCAGCAACTATATAAATTGGACTCTCAGGTGATATTGATCATCATAAAAAGCTTATGCTCCAATACATCTGTTAGTCTCTAAGGTGCCACAGGACTCTTTGTTGCTTTTTACAGATCCAGACTAACACGGCTACCCCTCTGATTCTTGTTTGGGTTGATTTTGTACATAGCTGAACAGCTCTCTCTGCTGGTTATTATCCAGATTTACAGTGAATGAGCAATTATGAAGTTACTGATATAATGTCATGTGCCCAGAGTTAGCCATCTAATACATTATCAGTGAGTGATAGCTCCATTTTCTTTTAGTTACATGCCTTCCAAAATGCCCAAGAAATCTCAAAGATTCACTAGCAAAAGTGGGGCTGCTTTAGCATGAAGAAACTACTAGAGGAACTACTGTAAATCCTCTGCCATGCAAAGCGCATTTGTTCTTAGTCATGTCAGATGAAAAAAAATATATAGTATACCTTGTAAGGAAGGAATATGAAGGCACAAGTCTCACTTATCAAATCATCTGAATTGCTATGGTGATTGTTAACCATCAGTAAATCATGAATGATTAATGGGAAATCAGAATTCTTCTAGCATGAGAAATATATTCCTTGTACAGTATAACCATGATAACATTCATGTTTTTAATTTAATTATGATTAAAACAAACACACACAGAAGAAATTGTAATTTATACGCTACTAGCCTAATATCAGGAAGAGGGTGAGACAGAGTGAAATTTCCTTGCATAAAAAATAAGAATGGTGATACAAATTTCACAGAACTACTTTTGTAGCCAGTATCTACCCAATGTTTCTAAAAAGAAAGTGGACAATCCACTGGGCTGGTCTTCTATGTTGCTGTTCTATATTGATGTCACAGTCCCACCCTCTCCTCAATTCTTTTAAACTTTTATTCCTGTCTCTCTCATTCTTCCCTTCATCTCCGGCCCATAATTTTTAAGACTGCAGCATCCATGGCCCTATCTAAAATAGGAAAATAGGGTATATTTTTAAAGCACGATAGGTAATGTGTTAGTTGTGTTTTAAACAGTGCTTAGCACCTAATGTAAATAAAGATAGCAGAGTTTAAAACCCTAGATTAACCAAGACCAGTTAACATGATTTAAAAACACAAATATTGTAAACACCTGCCAGTAACTATTACCAGTTTGCTAAGACACAATGCTCATTTCTTTTACGTAAGGCCTGTAAACATTTGGAAAGAAAAATTGCTGATAAATACAAAGACAAACTTGACATCCCTGGTCTTGATACAGTCATGTTATCTCATGTTAAAGTTTTGAGCAGGGTAGAGGATTCTTGTCCTGAGACCATTCTACTTCTTTCATAGGTTTGACCAGTCCATGAAGTAGTATGACAATTTTGCCCAAATAATTAATTTTGTAACAAAACAGCATTCTAGTGAGGGAAGGATAGTCTTGCAGGTAAATCACTGGACTTAGACACTGTATTTCTACCAGTCTTATTGAATGACTCGCTCAGGGTCATTCAAGATGTCTGTTTCTGAGTACTCCATCTCTAAGGCTATGTGTACATGTGAAATGCTTCAGCGGTGCAACTGCAGTGCTGCTGCTGCACCAATGTAGCACTTCAACATAGACACTTACTACAGTGATGGGAGAGGTTCTACTGTCACTGTAGGTAATCCACCTTCCCAAGATTTAGGAAGAATGCTTCCATTGACCTGTCTATTCTGGGGGTTAGGGCTTAACTACATCTCTCAGGGGTGTAGGTTTTTCACACCACTGAGAGACACAGCTGTGCTGATGTAACTTCAGTGTAGACCAGCCCCCAAATGAAGATAACGCTTCCTTTCTCTCACCCTTTGCTGGCTTGTCTACTCACACTGTAAGCTCTTTGAGACTGGGACTGTCTCTTACTACTTGTGTGCACAACGACAAGCACAATGGGTCTCTCCAATCTTGGTTGGATCCTCTCAGTTCTATAATAATAATAGGAATATGAAAGAATATTTATCTTAAGTTACTTCCTTTAGAGTTAAAGCTGATGATGCAAATGCTACTTAAAATATGTTACAACTTGCATAAATGTTCTGCCTGAAAGGTCATCACAAATGGAAGCTATAAAAATACACAACCAACTAGGCAATTCACAAGTGATTCACAGTAACGTTGATGTAGATAAGACTTTCTACAATAAACAAACCCATAATGTACCATAAAGCTTTGAAAAGACAATAAAAAGAAGATCAGACTAAACAGGGATATAAACAAAGAGCACATAAAAAAAGATATCACAATTAACAGATTTTGATACCACTATGATTGTGCGACTACAAGCATGACGTGTTTCATAAATGGAGAAAGTAGTATGATTTAAGCACTTTTGAAGCAGAAAACTCATTTAGTTATTTTATGAGCTACAGACACTTACTGTAAATCATTCCTACAGTTCTATGTGGGCAACATAAGTTGCCTTGATAAGCTATGACTGATTTAAAATATAGTTCTTTAATAGTACTGGATGAATTTAAAGTATCTTATAACTAGATGTGGACTGAACCAGTTAAAGAAATTAATGATACCTCTGAACATAGTGTTTGAAGGTGCATGGGTACTTCCTATGTGAATGTAAAAGAGAGAGACCAACTCTTAGGATATTAGCCTCTTTAACCTTCCCATAATTGTGGTACCAGGTCACAGGCGGGGTGATTTCACAAACATGTCAGCAGAAAACAAGAAAAAACTTTTCTATGTTATTGCTTCTAATTTACCATATCTCTTTCTGTCATTTAAAAATAAGCAAGTTCTCCCCTCATAAAAAAAACAATACAGTAGGGTTTTTTTTACAGTTATGGCCCCAGATGCTGTAATAATACTAAAGTAAGTTATAGATTTTTTTGTATATTATGTCTATTACTCTGATGATTTCTTATCACAGAAGAGTCTCTCAAAGAAGAGAGCTTAAAAGGGGGCATGTATGTTGGGAGCCTTCTCCTTCCCCAAACCAAGGTTTTTCGGTGGGGGAGGCGGGATGGTCAATTTTTGAATCAATTCTAAATAAGCTGACAGAGAATGAGAAGACCAATGTATCACATGGTACACTCACTGAAATAAATAAGACCTGTCTTATTTCTGAACTCTTTTCAGAATCTGACAAGCTCAAAAATTCTGCATTAAATCTAACTGAATTCTTCACAACTCTATCATTACTGAATTTATTTTTGGTATTTAAATGGAAGGCTTTCAAAGACATGAAGGAATTACACATCACAGATACACATTTAAAAGAAAACAATACTGCAGAATAAATGCACAGAGTAATCTAGGTTATTCAGACCAATGGCTATCTTTAGCTACTATCTATTCATTAGAATAAAGCTGAAATTCCAAACATCCAGCAGGAAGGTTCCCCATTCAGCAAATCACTTTAGTACATGTTTAAATCCCAGGTTTAACTTCATTGACTTTAATGGACCTACTAGCTAAGAATCCAGCTTTTCTGTGTGTGTGGTAAGGGAAAATAAGGGGGTAATATGTAATTAAATTTAAGAGATCATAGAACTGTAGGGCTGGAAGGGACCTCAAGAGGTCATATAGTTCATTCCCTCTTCCTTCTCCCAGGGTGAGGAAGATATATTTAATCTCTAAATAGGGCCATCCAGAGGATTCAGGGGGCCTGGGGCAAAGCGGGGGAACTGCGGCGCTTGTACTCACCCAGCAGCGGTCTGGGTCTTCGGCGGCATTTTGGCGGTGGGGGGGCCCTTCAGTTGCTCCGCATCTTCAGCAGCACTGAAGGACCCGCCACTGAAATGCCGCCAAAGACCCGGAGCAACTGAAGGGCCCCTCGCCGCTGAAATGCCGCCGAAGACCCAGATCGCCGCCGGGCCAGGGCTCACGGGGCCCCTGTGGGGCCCAGGGCCTGGGGCAAATTGCCCCACTTACCCCCGCCCCCCCCTGGCAGCCCTATCTCTAAACTATCCCTGACAGAAGTTTGTCTAATCTGTTCTATAAAAACCTCCAATGATGGGGATTCCACAGCCTCCCTAGATAGCTTCCTCCACTATCTATATAGTTGCAAAGTTTTCCCCTAATATCTGACCTAAAACTCCCTTGCTGCAAATTAAGTCAATCATACTACAGACTTTCAAATGTAGCATTAGTTGTGTCCTTAGAGATCTGACGGGGCTGGGGGGGGATTCATAAAAAAGGCTTCTGAGTTAGGATCTCAGAGGAGTTTAGGGATGTGAATAAGCGACCCCCTGAACGACATAAGTTACTCCGACCTAAGCGCCAGTGTAGACAGTGCAATGGCAGCTGGAGAGTTTCTCCCACCGCTCATTGGGTTGAATTAATTAAGTCAATGGGAGAGCTCTGTCCTGTCAGCTTAGAGTGTCTCCACTAGAGAGCTTAGTGTAAGTTCTCTAGTGTAGCCATAGCCTGAGTTACTGTAGTAGCTGGCTGCAGCCAGGGAAGTGGCTAATGCAACTAGAGAAAAAGAGGTTTGATGAATGAGGTGGAAAAGCAGACATTGTTTTAAAAAACCAAAACAAAGTCCACATACAAAGTCTATTAAATCATCATATTAATACTTAGCAATTACAGTAATTTGTAATTTCAAAATGTTTTACTATAATTAATTAATCCTTACTATATACCTGCCAGGAAGTTAAGTATTATTGCCCCCATTTTACAGAAGGGGAAACAAAGAGAAAGTAACTTGCATAAGGCCACTGAAAATGTCAGCAGCAAAGATGGGATTAGAACTAACAGTTCTTAGATCCCAGCCTCATGCTTAGTCAATAGCCACTCCTGTGCTTTCTGTACACCACAGAACATGTGACATCCTAGATAAAAAAATTATTGCAAATAACTGTCCAGCAGATCCTTCCACCCTATCATTTTCAAGTTACTGTGCCATGTCTATTTATCTACCTTTGGATAGAGTGACTGCGTTCTACAAAAGAGAATCACTGTTTAAACTAATTATATTCTATAACTGAGTTAGTTTTTACAGTTCGTTTTCTTCCTATCTTCAAGTGCAAATGTGCCATACCTGAGAATTGGGACCTATTTCTTCATTTGTACAGATTGAGAAACTACTCTCTCATGAAATGTCCTTTTTGTGTGGCTTCTTGTTAAACCTGATATATGACAATAAGAACTTATCCCATACCAATTTGACAATTTTGGTTTGGGTTCCTGCTGGAATGAGAAAGCCCAGAGGTAAGTAAAAATGAAAAGATAATAGTAATACAAAGATAATTTGTTGAAGAAATTCAGTTTGGGTTGGGATTGAACTTCTAGGAGTAAGGAAGATGTGTACTAACCTAAATCTATTACTCATATTGTTCAATGCATTGCTAGAAAAAGCTCAGATGTTAAGGGCTTTTGAAGGGGTGAGCTCAATGCTGACACCTCCTTGTGGCTGGGCTTGACATAATAGCTCTTTCTCCACTGGGTCTCCTATTGATGGCTGCTCTACCTTAAGGCAGCCTGCCTCTTCCAGGGACTTAGCCCTCACTTCAACATATAGCTCCTTCCAGGGTAGCCTATGAACAAACACAAGGGGAATTAACACAAATAAACCGAGTTAGTAAGAGATAAAGGGGAATTACTCCATATCAGGGTGTAACAGGATCTGGCTCTCCCTTCTTGCAAGGAGTAGCCTTCAGGCAGTGGTTGCATGGGAGGCTCCTGCATTCAGTCAGTCCTTTCCTCAGGAGCTGAGGGTTGAAGGTCTGTTCTGTTCTCTGGTCTCCCAACAAGGGAGCTGCTCTGCTCCCCTTTTAAGCTCCTCCTCCAGCCTGCTCATGCCTTGCAAGTGTGGTGGGGTAGAACTGGCTGAACCAGAGCAGTTCCTTAGCCCCTTGCTGCCCAGTGTGGGATGTATATACTCTATCATAGGGCTCCGTAAGAACCTATATAGAATAGAAATAGCTATGCTATCCAAACCCATTTGTCTAACTCTGTGTATCATACAGGACATGGATGAAAGTTAACCCTGACTACAATAATGTGTCTTATCTAAAAATGGTGATAATTTCCACACATCTGCAGCCGAAACCATAACAAATACCTACCCTGATTTTGTTCAGTTAACTGAGAAAAGTTACTTGCACTAAAGATTTTCATCAAGCTTTTATGAGGCTTGAATGGAATAATTACTGAATATAGGAGGGCTGGCTATTTTGTGGAAGGTTATGTGCTTTTCAAAAAATGTGGGTTTGCGGTCTGCATAATCAAACTTAATATTAAGTGCACTAGAAATGACTGCCAACAAAAGAAATTAAAGCACCTGGGCCATACTATTGTGTTAAAATATTATAGGACTATTGCCCTCAATATTTTAAAGCCTTCTATTTGCAGCTACAGTGATGTCTTCTGGTTTAAGAGGAATATCTTTCCTCCTTCTTGAAACACTGTTTTGTTTTTTCTTAAGAAATTACAAATTCCCAAAGTGCATTACATACCTCCTGTAGGCCAAGTTGATTTCTTAATATTGATTTTAAAATCCTTGCTGCAGAATTTTTCCAAACTATGAAGACCACTTAACCATCCCATAGAAAAATCCAGAAAAGGGAGTAAAACCCATGGTGATTTCATAACAACCAAACTCTTTCTTCACTTACAGTAAATTAAATCAGAATTTATTTCAGTGGAGATACATACTAACTGTGACAGACCCAGACCAGTGGGGTACAGGAGTCTGGTAGAGGACAAATATACTGGTCACTGGATGAGTAGTTTTCTGTTCCCTGAGTGACCAGAGCAGGGGCTGCACTAGAGTAATCAAGAACCTGCTAGAACCAGTTAAGGTTCCTAATTAGGACACATGGAGCCAATTAAGAAGAAGCTTCTAGAATCAATTAAGGCAGGCTAATCAGGGCACCTGGGTTTTAAAAAGGAGCTCACCCCAGTTTGTGGTGGGAGTGTGAGGAGCTGGGAGCAAGAGGTGCAAGGAGCTGAGAGGGTGTGCTGCTGGAGGACTGAGGAGCACAAGCATTATCAGATGCCAGGAGGAAGGTCCTGTGGTGAGAATAAGGAAGGTGTTTGGAGGAGGCCATGGGGAAGTAGCCCAGGGAGTTGTAGCTGTCATGTAGCTGTTACAGGCAGCACTATAGACAGCTGCAGTCCACAGGGCCCTGGGCTGGAACCTGGAGTAGAGGGTGGGCTGGGGTTCCCCCCCCCAAACCTCCCAATTGACCTGGACTGTGGGTTCTCCCAGAGGGGAAGGTCTTGGGGCTGTTCCCCAACCCACATGGTGAATCTCTGAGGCAAGAAAATCTGCCAATAAGCGCAGGACCCACCAAGATAGAGGAGGAACTTTGTCACATAACGTAAAACTGGTGTGATGGGAGAATTGGGCCTTGTAAATATCCAGCTAGAATGTGGCCATCACATCCTCTGTTAAGTGGTAATGGCAGTCTCATACTCATAGGAGTGGATGAGGCCATGTAGGCTAAGAAATTGTGAAACATAGGCCTAAATCCTGCAGATCTCCAAGGCAGACCCCAGGGAGTCACTACCCCTTTGCATGGCCTTAGGGAATCTTTTCCCTGGCAGCAGGGCTCCAGTATAGCCTTGCTGCCAGTGACTTCCATACCACAACTCCTTTCCCTGCTGGTAATGATTTTTCCACTCACATTAAACTTTGTAAACTTTCTTTTACAGTTTTGTTCATGTAGCATGTTTTTCTGTGGGACATATGGTGGCTATTCCCCTGGTCCAGCCTATCCAGTCCCCCCAGACATATGCTTTAAACTGCTGCAGAACCCCAAATGGCATTTGATGCCTATGTGAAATAAGTGGTCTGCTCCTGAACCAGCCAAGTTCTACACAATATACCCCTTAAAACTCATCTCTTCCAGAGGACTCAGCAATGTTAACCATGTCATTTAAAATCCTATCACTTACCATTATATTCAAGCTATAGAGAAAAAAGGTGCCCTACAGGTCACTCCGTGGAACTTGGGTCTAATTTGTGCTGTCTATTTAGATTCCTAAGGGGAAGCGTTACATTCCAGGGTGCAATCCAGACTAGCGTGGGGATGTCACCACCTGCCCCACAACATGGGATGCTTCACAACACTTTGCTGCTGTAGCTACCAATCTGGGCTGCTCACAAACAGACTATCATGCAGGTCCACCCTGACTGTCTGTGTATAGCTGTGGCACTGGTCCAGTAGCTCTCACCCCAGCAGCCTGTCAGCAACACTCAAGTCACTCTGGCTTCCACCAGTCCTGGTTACTACTTGCAGGGTGATGCCAACATATCTGTCCTGAATTTTCCCCAAACATGTTCTGCACTGTCCAGCCCTTTCCTGGACAGTTAAGATATTAAAGGCCCATTGCCCCTGTAAAGGGGCAATATGCAACAGTTTGCTACTTTGACTGGAGTTACTAAACAGCTCAATAGGTTAGTTCAGATTACAAATGAAACAAGTTTATTTAACTACAAAGTGAGTCCAAGTACAAGGTCTTAAACTCCAAAATGGTTACGAGATAAATTAGGGTAAAATGATTTCTAGTAGTTCAAACTTAAACAAGATTTGGTTCCAGGTAAAATCCTCACAATATGTTCCCAGCAACATGACTGACCAAATTCTCAAGTCAGGATTTCCCCCCAAATTCCAAGGGCTGATTCATTTGTTTTCTTAAGAGAAAGAGAGAGAGACTGGGGTGTTTTTGTCCCTCACTTCTATAGTCCAGTCACCCTTTGAAATGCATTTTCCTGAGGGTTACTCCGAGATAAAGTTCATTCTAGCTGTGAGGACAGAAATATGGTGTCTTGAGGTGAAAGAGGTTTCATGATGTTGTTTGGTAAAATACAGATTAATCTGTTCCTGCCCCCATTCATTGCTAAGGAATGGTCACTTGATGGGTGATTGCCAATCAACTTTGATGACCTCTGGCTAGAGGTGAGCTTATTAATTGTCTTTGAGAAACCGGATTATCTCCTCCCTAGAATTGTCTGGTAAATACATTGTAGTTATAATTTCAGCTTATGTTCATAAAACTTAATATGCATTTTGTATATACATAACACAAGATATTGATGATCAGTGTTAGTTTTTAAATGATATGTCAAGGCATATCTTACATAAAGATTGCTACAATGATGTGTAGGGTATGAATACAGGGGTGCTTAGGGTCAGAGGAAGATATTTTTCTTTGATGTTGTACAACATTAAGGACACTGCTGGTCCTTAAACAACAACCAATAAGTGTTTGAAAGTCAAAAATTTTGCAAGAAATATAAGGGGGTTTGGATTGTTTATGATATTGGAATGCATTGTAAAACAGGAAAAAAAAGAATATTATTACCAAGACATTATCTTGATTCCTTCTTTTACCCTCATATGGCAAGAAGAACAGACCTTTTTTATTTTTGGAGGTGGTCTCAAATAGAGCTGGTCAGGAATTTTTTGATGAAAGGTTTAATTGGAATTTGCGGATTCATAAAAACTGAAAGTCTGTGGAAACAAATCTCCCATTTCAAAATAGTATTGGGAGAAAAAAAAGTTTTGAAATTGCCAAAACATCCCATTTTGACACTTTCTAAATGAAGAGACGTTCCTTTATGAGTTCAAAATGAATTGTTTCAAAAACATTGTTAAATTAAATTAAGATAAATAAAAGGTCAAAATCAAAATGAAACATTTCAAATTGTCAAAAGACAACATTTCAATTGACCTGAGTGAAACTGAGACTTGACTTTTCAACCCGTTTATGTACACCTTGTACATGGCATGTTTCAGGGCCTCTACTTGCAGATCAGGCTCCTGTACCAGAAAAGGACTGGCTACAGAGCCTCCTTCTCTGAAAGCTACAACACAGATGTGTTCATTATAAGAGCTTTTAATGCCCTTCCAGGTCTGGCTGAGGTCAGCTTAATAAGGCATGTTACACACAGCACCACTACTCACTGAACAAGTATAATACAGTTTATCATTCCACTCCCCCTCCCCCTTAAGTTCTACAGCCCTGCCATTTACAAAACTTACACTATTACACTGGTCTTTAAAGTTCAGTACATATCTCTTTGTCTGTTAAGTGTCTCTGAACATACTGATTTAAACTCATTACCGACAGTCTCAATTGCATGTGATCTGGACACTGAATTCCTTTACTTTGTGACAGTTGGACTTGTCCATCCTTTTTCGCCATCCAGTTTGATATAAACATGGTCACCAGCTTCAACAGCCTGCAGTTATCTGAGTGACATCTGTTACTAACACTTTTATAAGTTTTTTGCCTTTTTTATCTGATTTGGCTATGCTCTTCATGTCTGGCAACTTTGGAAATAGTTTTGAGTTGTTTTCCCAACGGGAGCTGTGCTGGATTATATCCAGTAGCTGCTATTGGTCTAAATCTGTAACTCAGAAGAATACTGGATAGATCTTCCTGCTATAGTATTTTCTTGGCTGTCAGGATAACTTTCTGAGCCTCTCCATTCATTTCTGGGTAATGTGGGCTACTAGTGATATGATCAAAATATTTCATTTGGAATTCTTACATTCTGTTACAGTGAATTGTGGTTCATTGTCCATTACTAGTTGTTCTGGAATACTGAAGTGAGCAAAAGTGCACTTCACTTTCTCAATACCATTTTGACATGTTATGTCTGTCAAGTACATTTTTATATACCTGTACAAAATAGTCCACTATGACAATATGTCCTGTGAATTCACATAAAATCAGCAGCTAGGCTCTTCTGAGGTCTGTCTGGTAGAGATATTTGTACACGGTATGATTCCATGTTGTCTCTTGAAGTTATTTGTACTGGATCTCCTCTTAAATGTTCAGTATCACCAAATTCTCTGAGTTCATCCACTTTTCTCAGTAGGCCCATCATGCAGTGCAGGTGACAAGGTTGTTGGTCTTTGATCACATGCACTTCTAAATGCACCATTTTTATTGTTGTAAGTTGTTTCTGTGGTGAACTAGTCCATGCGGTTCAGAATACCTCCAGGGCTAAGCAAGGCTGTCTCCGGTGATTTCGGTGCTGGAAAGGGTTGAAGGTGATTATAAGTCCCTTCTGAGATGACGGTCACATCTGCTCTGAATCAATTATAAAAGGAGTATTCTTTCCATGAATATTCAGTTTCACTCTCCAAGCAGGCTGTGTCACACATAATAGATCCCAGCAACAATGGCTCTTGATTTTCTGTCATCGTAGTTAGCTTTGTCACTGCCTTAGTGGGGTAGCCTGCTGTAAAATGTCAATGTGTGCATTTGTTACACATTTTGTGCATTTGTTACATATTTCACCTTCAGCTGGATGTCTTGAGCTATGAAATTTTTCACATCTTGTACATTTATTCTAAAAGACTCTGTAGTTTGCCTGGAGTTTCCTCATAACCTCGGGGCTTTTACGGTAATGACTTTTAGCATTCAAGATGAATCTGTTTATAACTACAAAGTTAGTTTTTTATTTTGCAAGTTTGTCAGGTTTGTTTTGCAGTTTCACAAGTTGAGACTGCTTTGCTATTTGGATAGCTATGGTTAGGATTAAGTCTGTCTTCAATTGTAGTTGCTTTGAAAGGTTCTTGTCTGCAAGATCTATAATTAGCTTATCTCTGATATTTTCATGTTCTGCATTCCCTCCCCCCCAAAAAATTTTTTTCTGACAATGTATTCAAAGTTCTTATAAAAGATGCATCATTTTCTCTTGATCCCTGAATTCTATGGTGAAAACATGCTCTTTTCATAAACCAATTTTCTCTGAGATATAACGTATGCATCAAACATAGATGACTATGAAAGCACTCTCCTTTTGTGACTGTCTTCAGTAAAGTCAAGGGATTCAAGATATACTCTACTCGTCCATAGCATAAATTAAAGATGATACCTGAATATCCCCAGTTTAATAGCAATGCAGAATCTTACTTCCATTCTGTCCATTCTCAAGATGTGTTGAAACTGAAGTTCTCCGGGGCATTCAAGAGTGGCATGTTAATGAGATCCAGAAATGTTTGCTGTTGTTGTTTCTGCTGTCTGCAACCTTTGAGGCTGTTTTCCTTCTGTTTCTGTTCTCCTCTGGCACTAATTTACTTCTGATACCATGTCATGTACACTTTGTACACAATATCTTGCAGGGCTGCTTAATTGTAATGTGATGCTTAAATAGTAGAACAAGTCATTTAGGTTTAAAATTTATGTACATAAAAAGATATATATACACACACACACACACACACACACACACTTCTTTACAGGAGTCAGATTTTTGGGCCATATCACCACCTGCATGTATTATTGACATTTAGTGGAATCAAACACTGTGTTTGTACATAGAATCTCATTGTTTTACTCCAGTGGCTCCCAGTCTTCAGTGGAAAGGGGACTCAGATCACAAAGCAGGCAGACGTCAAAGGATTCGCTAGGAGCTGCTTTGCAGGATTTGTATGAAAATTTTGCCAGCTCAGGAACAAAAATCTACTCGTGCACCTTTCACAATGGTAACATTTTACTTACCTATCAAAAATACCAAAGAACCATTATTTGCTCTGGATGGTGAATAAGTAGAAATTTGCAAGGTTGATCAAGTCCTCTGACTGTCAGTGGTTCCCAAATGTCTCACAAGCAGGGGCGGCTCCAGGAACCAGTGCAGCAAGTGCGTGCCTAGGGTGGCAAGCCGCGGGGGGGAAGCCTGCCAGTCGCTGTGAGGGTGGCAGTCAGGCTGCCTTTGGAGGCATGCCTGCAGGAGGTCCACTGGTGCCACGGTTTCGGCGGCAATTCGGCGGCAGGGATGCCAAATCTGCGTGACCAGCGGACCACCCACAGGCATGCCGCCAAAAGCCGCCTAACTGCCGTGCTTGGGGCGGCAAAAAACATAGAGCCGCCCCTGGTCGCAAGACTTCCCATGATTTGGGTGGAGGCCTATTCAATTTAAAACTGGGCTAGCTAACATAACTTTCACAGAAACAACCTATGGGAAAGATAGGGGAACAATGCTAGAGAGCAGCTGCTCCTCCCTCAGAGCTAACCCAGTGGGTGCAGTTCACATGCACAGTGGAAGCATCTGACAGTTGGCCCACACATCTCTTGTGACTGACGTGTAATGTTCACCTTTCAGTGCCTCCCCAAGTCAGCACCAGCAAACTGAATAACAGTTTTATCATCTTGTCATTAAATCTTGGTCAGATTTGGTCCATTGTCTTCTGTAGATCAGTGTTGTTGGTTGGTTGGTGTTTTAACATGTATGTGGTAAAACCTGTATACTCGTTCTCTCCTCCCTCCCCATTTGGAGGATAAAGAAATCTGGACAAATGATGTGACACTAGCTGAGACAAATAAGTATTTCTGCTTTTTTGAACATCTGATTACAAGATTCAGATAAGTGTGACAATGATTTTTAACATTACTGTTGCACTCTAAGTACGCATTCACCTACACAGTATAGCAACACTCACAGAAAAGCTTTGACATATATATTCACTAGTAGATGAAGCTATTTTACCTGTACAGGTTTTTGTTTTTCTTTTTGCAGGAAGGAGGTAAAGTATTTCAGCCTTTTACACCCCCCCTCTATTTTCCTGCTATACAGCCTGTCATATCTATCTTTCTTTTTTGAATTATATTTTGATCATGCACTCTATACTGCATGAAAATTTAAATTAGTTTTCTTTATTTGTACCTGTTCTAGTCCAATTACTGTTCTTTCAATACTAGCTGTCTGGCTTCAAGTACTGATTTTACAGTCCTTATGTACAAACAGTTTGTGATCAGAAGCACTATGTGAAGGATGAGAAATTGTTATTTTGAGACTATTTATTTAGTTGAACAGCTTTGTTTTTTACAAAATTTTAATATATATTAGGACAAATAAACCTCTCCTACTTTAAGGAGCGTTCTGTGCAGTGGTGATGAAAAGAAAGCAAGCTATTTAAGAGCTGGTTTGATGATTTCAGGTCTTACAATTATGGGGTCTTGAGGGCAATGCATTTTGGGGCACCTCTGCTCTGGTTCCCAGAGGATGCGAGAAGTTAGAGCAGCTTCACTGATGGCAGGGACCCATTGGGAATGCAGATGTAGATGTCAAGTGGCCAATTGTAGGTCGTGGAACAAAAGGGCAAGGAAGAAAACCAGAGGAGTCCGGGAGCATGGGGATGAGAGAGGGGAAGATCAAAGATGACAAAAAGGTAGATTGTGGGCTGCTTAGATATGCATCTTGAATACCAAATCTCTGTTTGCTCATCACTACTGAAGATAAAATATTAACCATGAAACTCAAAGGAAATGCCATATTCTAGGTGGGTTTTTTAAAATGTACTTGCCTTAAAATAGACTTTGACACATTATGTTTTATTGATACAATACTTTATTTTCTGCTTTCTTCCCAGAAATACTGAAAGAATGCTCTTTCAAATAAATTATAAAGTAAACTTTTTACAAACTTGTCATCAGTTCAGAAAAGCATCAAAGATAAGTGTAAAATGCAGAAGTTATGAATTTTAATGAGTTTTTTCCTTGTTAGAGTTTGGGGGAAATATCTTTTCAGTGACTCAGTTAATTTTCCAACCTCCATGTATATTGTATATCATGGAATGTAAAGAATGTGTTTTTATCTTACTCAGTTTGGAAGTGTCCTAGAGGGCAGAGTTAAGTAGATTTCATAACATCACTAGCCACACAAGGAAAAATGTTGCCACTTACCTATAATGAAAAAATAAAATGAAGTGTAATGCAAGAAACTCTTAGAAATGGGTGAGGAATCTTCCTTTTATTTATAAAATGAAATGACATAAATAAGTGATTTGATAAATGACATAATTATTCTGACCACAGAAACATAGAGAAACTACAATACAATGTTGTTCAGTTGGAGCAAGGGTGCAGAACTGAGGGAGCTGGATGCAGGAGTGGGTGAAATTGCATGGGATGACAATTTCTGTTTTGTCACGATGGGGATTTCTTCAGACTTTACTAACTTTTCTTCTTACTTTCCACTGGCGGATCCCTTCTGTCAGGGAACAGGGACCCCTTGACAGACTGAGTCAGGACAGACATGGCTTCTGACAGGTTATGGGTAGGGATTCCACAGTCTACTCTGGGGTGGCCACTCTTCCTCCCCCAAAAGGAAGATAGGAAGGAGCTCAGAGTATCCTCAAAGGCCTGGTCTACACTATGGGGTTAGGTCAAATTTAGCCGTGTTAGATCGATTTTTAAAATGACTGCGTCCACACAACCAACCCTGTTCCGTCAACCTAAAGGGCTCTTAAAATCAACCTTCTGGTCGAAGGAAGTTGACTTTGCTGGGTCGAATTTGGGGTAGTGCAGCTGGAAATCGACGGTATTGGCCTCCGGGAGCTATCCCAGAATGCTCCAATGTGACTGCTCCGGACAGCTCTTTGAACTCCAATGCACTAGCATTCACCTGGCACCCAGCCTCCCTAGGTCCCCTCACCTCCTGACTCATCCTGTCTCAGAAACTCCTCTTTCCAATTGATGGGTCTGAAGAAGCAGAAGCAACGTAAAGGGACAGTGGTGGCAGGCAGCTAAGAGCATGGCAAGGAACCTGCCTCCTGCTGCTGGCTGAGAGTGGTGCTACAGGTGCTCCCTGCTTTTCTGAGCTGGGCCTTCCCCACACAGGTTGGAGGGAGCAATGTGGCTTAGCCCTCTTGCCAAGTCACTAACTAGAACTTCACCTCATCCACAGTAACAGAAGATCAAACAAACAAAAGGTTCTTTCTCCCTGCCAGGACTTCCTTCAACCTGCCCTCTGGGCTCAGTTTCCAGCCCCTTCTGGCCTACCTTTATGTCTCTCTGCTCTGGAATAGAGCACTAACTCTCAGGCTGCTTCCCTAGAGTGCCCTGCTTCTTTCAGGGCCTTCCACAGAAGACCAACTTGCTCCATGTGGCTCCGCCTCCAAAATGCATTTTCTGCCCTATTATGGAGGTCCAGATATTTCAGGCTATCACTTGACCCCAATTAGTCCTTCTCTCTTAGTCTGGGAGGCAGCTAATTATGGCACAGGCAGGACTGATTGAACAAGGCTTGCTAGCCCCAGGCCTCCTGGTCCTTAAAGAGGAAGGCCATCCACACTGTCTCTGTGAGGCTAAACTGAATTAGCCCCACAGAAAGGGTTGGAGTATCATAGGCACTATATCCCCAAGCCAAGATCCCATCTCCTGGAGTGATGTAATTACATCAGAATGTCAGCTTTTATTTTTTTAAATAAAGAAAAGTTACTACATTTCATGATTATGAAGAAAAGTTTAAGGAATTTGAGCATAAGCATAACCATGCAGTGATATTTGCTTGAATCTGCAGAGAGCCTGAACCTATAGATTTGTCATTCATCTCAATGGGGTGTTAATGCCACAACACTGCCCCAGAACCACCACCCCAATTGTGTGTGGCAGAAGAGTGCAGGGGTGGAGCCCAATAACCCAAATACATACACCTATGGGTAAGTACCACGGGGCTGTTTTCTACCAAACCTAGGGCAGGGAAGTCCCTGCTACTATTCTAAGGGGAAGTAAGAGACTCTAGTGCTGTTGCACCATGTCCCTGAGAGGAAGTCCTCTTCCACCACCATTCCAAGTGGGAGCCAGGGGGAGGATGTGAGGGGCTGTCTTGATCATGCTCTGTATGCAGAAGCATGCATTCTCTCCTATGCTTCTGCTTTCTCTACCATGTGCAAGTTATGTAGTTACTGCAGGGTCTCCTGGCTGGGCTGGAGAAAAGCTAGTGATATGAGCATCTGCAGGGCTAATTTAGGTCCTTAAGACTACAGATCCAATTGTCACACAGCAGGACAAAGGGCCAGTGATTCAAAAGGACCCTTAAGTTACTTCTATCATGACCTATAAGTCACTTCTGCTTCTCTTAACCTAGTATTTTTCTAACTATAATCCATGGTCAACCAACAGTCCTCAGAAAACAACATTTGGAGAACCAGACACCAAAGGATTGGTTTCTTTTGAAGGTAAGTGGGGCTCCATGGGAGTCAATTTCTCATGTAAGAGAGTTCATGTCTGATCAAAAATACGAAGGCCTTTTACACCTTCCACAAAGTAATTTAGTACAAGTCACAAGTCTATGCCCTACCTAGAACCCTAGAGTCTTACATCTCCCGTTCGTGTGGCGATTTCCTGCCTTACAGCAAGTATACTGCTAATGACATTGAATTCATGTAAAACAGAGACCCCCTAATTCCTGCAGAATAGGTGGAATTATAAGATTTAGGACCATAAATAGAAAAATCTGGTTGTGAGAGGAATGATGGGTTTCTGATGTCAACCATTAGTTGATCCTTAAGTGAACTTGTGCACTATGAACATACTTGGAGATATATCTAAGCCAGCGTACTTGTTCAAGAAGATCAGCAGCAGGGTGGCACAAAGGGGGAAAAATGCAAATACGTCTATCCTTTTAGGAAGTAAGTGCATATATTGAGAGCCTTGTTAAACTACTTGCAGTTCTCCATTTACAATTCAGTTGTTCTGTGTTTATAGCAAATAAAACACTTTTTTATACAGAAGTCTGCATCTCAGTGCTGATATATGCTGTTTCAAGGTAAATTTAAGATTTCATACCTACCTGTTGTGAGAAAATAAATTAATTATTGAAGAAAGCAGTAAATGCTGATTTTTCTAATAACCCAAGCTATCTTAAAAAAAATATTCAACAGCTGAGATCTGATTTATTCATGAAAAATGAATGCTGAAAGCACTTAATTTAAAATCTGATTTCACTCCAAAGGGACAACAGATATAGTTCAAAGGAGACCTTTTCTACCAGTGAGCTAGATTGTGAAATATATTATATATTCTTTCTGCTTTCTTCCATAAGAATATATATAATATATATATATATTAAATGAAAAAAATACTGTTAATAAAATGTTATGGTTAAAGAATTAAGTGTAAAATAAGCTTTTCACAACATTAACTATTATTTAAAGCCATAAACAGTAATATATACGTATACATTTTACAAGAAAAGCATGAAACTAAAATACTACTGATGAATACATGATATTCACTGTGGTCTAATGTTGTAAGAATGTTAATTTTGGAATTATTTTTTTTTCTATTCTTAATTGCTTAATCTTAATGTTACACTCTTGTAAAATGTCACATTTAAACTAGAATTTGTTATACAATTTTTCAGAGAGTAGAACACTGCACATTAAGTTGTCAGATTTTGTTTGATTTTTAATTCTCACTAATTGAAATTCAGCCTTATCGAGGTGCCCAGAAGTTCCACGTTAGCCCTGCATTGAGGATTTGAGTGGCAGTTGTTATAGTCTGATGCAGAGGCCAAATTTCAAATGAGATCTACAAAACAAATCAACTTGAAAACAATTTAGTTAGGTAGTTTAAATGGCAAGTTGATATTGTGTTTTAGATAAATGCAAACCTAGAGTAGCTTATGAGACTGAAGCCTTTTTAGTTTTAAATTAGTCTCACTTGTGTTTGGAGCTGCAGAGTTAAAGGAGAGGAATCTTGGTCTAAGGTCTCATCTATCCACAGTTGTTTTTTTTTTTTTTTTTTTTTTTTTTACTGATATAATTATTTCAATTAAGGGTGTGATTTTTTTTTTTAAACAAAAACCAAAGTAGTTAAGGGCAGTTCTATCTACATCACAATTTCTAGCCCTCATGGTTATGGAGAATAGGCTGAAACCATGAACCCTAAAGGTTCAACAGCAAGAAGGCAATTAAAAAGAAGACCTTTTTTTAAAATGTCATTATTTTTAAGCCAGTCTCATGGTTTTTGGGTAGTCTGTCCCATCTTAGTAAATGTTTGGGGTTTGCATTACATACTCTCACTGGAATGTACTAGAGATCCCTCCATGCTTCTGGGCCTGCTATGTGTACAGTATGTATGATTTTACCCTCTCCCATTGCTTTTCATTGTAACTTGCTTAAAGGCTAATTTAGAAGCTCTTTAAACTCCTCTAGTACTTGTCTGCCAGACTCCCTTCTAAACTAAAAGATTCAGGTAGCTTCAGAAAACCTATTTTTGCCAAGATTTCATTTTGTTCTGACATCTAATCAGGATGGGACACAGGACCATTGATCTTTATTGCCTAGCCACAGGGAAATGTCATGGGTGAGGCTCACAAAAAGTTATACTTTGTCTTATCATGGGGATCAGTATGCACTAATCCCTACTGCTAATGTTATAGTCCTCAATATCTATTGCAGATTTCCAAGAGTCTTTTTTAAGGGTTGGAGGACTTTAAAATCCCAGTCCAAATCCTGTCCCCTAAAGCTAGTACAGATTCACATATTGTTGTCTGTCTTTTTGTTTTAAGTGGCAAACTTGTGAACTTCAATTTCCGCACATGTGCAAATGCCATGAGCTTCTGTTATACAGGATATTTTGGGAGGAGCTTTGATAGAAACTTCAAAGTTCAGTATTTAACTTTCAAAGCACACAATTTATATAGTTAATGAATTGATGTTGAACTGTAAAAATACCAAGATGGGTTACTTTAAAAAAATCATTCATGCCATCAGAATACAGAGTTTAGACAGAGGTTATTCTTCAATGAATTACAGAAAGTTTGGTTAAATCCCTACTTTCTGACTGATCAAAAGGGGTAACGCATTGGAATGTCTGATTAGTATAGCTATTTTCAAAAGCTTATTGCACTTTTGTTTGCCTTGGAAGCCTGCTATCTTAACTGATATTGGCTTTCTGAGCTAATTTTATTTAGCATTACCTTTTTTGTTAGACACTGACATTTTTAGCAGATATTAAAAATTGGAATATAAATACAATATTTGTCTTCCAGTGATATTACTTCTGTAAAAAATACAATCTAGCATTTATTTTATTTTCTGCTAAAAATGTAATGGCTTCCTTCTCAGACCCAAAGGGAAAAGATTTTAAATTTCAAATTACCTACACGTAATCTGCTTTTGAATGGTATTATCAATTCAGATAGCTTTTTGATTTTTTTTTTTCAGATTAGCAGATAACGGCCTATAACACGGGATATTCACCACTTGAATACCTGCTGCTGCTGCTGCATTTGGGTACTGCAGACCTTTTTCTGCCCCAGGACTCCCTGTAGGTTTTCAATCTCACTTGGCAGGTCTTCAGTGGCTCAGCCCTCCAGTCAAGTCACCTTCCTGGATAGCAAACTGTCTGCGCTCACCAGGGTCTTCACCCCTTCGCTGGGCCCTTTCAATCCAGTCTTTCACTCAGGCTTCTAAAGGAGCCTTTTCCCCTAATCAGGGCTGAAGCCACTTTGCCAGTGACTGGTGGGAGAACCTGGACCCACTCATTATTCCAGGCTGCAACCAAGGGGCCATATAAATTGCAGCCACATGCTCCTCCCTTCAATTAGTTACTGCTGCATCCTCTGGGACTGTTCCCACCAGGACCCTTTACCCTCACACATTACTTAGGGTTAAAGTTCTCAGGTCTTTTATTTTCCAGGTTTTGTAAATGCAACCAGTTGAACTTCTGTGGGCACAGCATCCTTCTTCACTCCTCAGGTTCCAGCCAGGAACTTAGCAGCTCCCACCCTGCTGCTCCTTTTATCTAAGCCTGCTGGGCTCTGATTGGCTGCTTCCACAAGGACTCTTTAGATAGGACAGTAGGGCTCACCTTCACTGCTCTTTTCCTGGGCAGGCTGTAGTAGGACCTCAGGGCCTCCAGCAGGGGGCCACAAAGGGCTAAGTACACCCTGTCACACAACGTTAGTTATCCTTCTAGGGCTTGTCATAATACTTCTGAGCCTGAAAGCATATCTCCTGACAAATGGTCCACTTATCTATTTGTATACTCTCTATTACATAGAACCATTGCTTAACATAGCAATGATACTACATTGTCTCCCTCCACTTCCAACATCATGCTTTACCAAACAGACTGGATGATTAAACATTGTCTTCTTACTTATTATAATAAATTTTAAAATGTTGAGGTAGGTTTAGGAATATTATTTACTCCAATGCATCTGATCTTTGTGTATTTTGAACACATACAGAACCAGTGAGCACAGCAGTTGTTCGGGTGAGCTCATTTGTGCAAGTAAAGAGAGATTACTGTTATATCGAAGTGATAGGCTCCTGATCCCGCCTAACTGCCATTTCTGCCATTAAAAATTCCTCCCACATAAACCAATTCTGCAAGAAACTGAGGGTCCTCAATCCACAATGAGTTCAATGGAGATGGAGAGTGATCAGCACCTTGAAAATTGCTCCCATTAGTAGCTCCACTGGATAGTAATAAGGAAATATTGCACAACAGAAAGTACTTTCTACAACAGCAAGCACTGAAGAATCAGGCCTTCATCTGTGAAAGCAGACAAAAACAGTTCCACTGCTTGACATAGTCAGGAAACTACCTGAGATTCCCCCATCAAGTTAATTCCTGCAATGTCGAGGTTCTTTTTTCACTTGGCTACTACTTCACTACTAGCAATATTGCAGAAAATATTCACAAACTCACTCTGATAATATCAACAACCTCTTTTATTCAAGTATCAGAGGGGTAGCTGTGTTAGTCTGGATCTGTAAAAAGCGACAAAGATTCCTGTGGCACCTTATAGACTAACAGATGTATTGGAGCATAAGCTTTCGTGGGTGAATACCCACTTCATCAGATGCATGTTTTTATTCCTTAACTCAGTTTCCAAGAGTGCTTCTGCCACAGTTCTAATGGTAACTGTCCCTCTGCCCCCTTCATGGCCTTCTTGAGATGATTCCTACTTAGTTCTCACCTGTCTTGTGGCAGGGTCCCTCTCACTCTAGACCAGTGATTTAGGCTGTAATTCCTCATCCAATTCACTTGGATCAACTGAGCATGTCTGACTTTAGGTCAGCACCTGTACTCCCATCCTCTCAGAGCAATTACAGGGTTAACCAGTAAACAACAAACCTTCATAATGCAAATTACTATAATTTAGAAGAAAAGCATTACAGAGAAAACATATCTTAAAACAATTAACACCTTATACACATACCTAGTTTACCCTCAGATCACCCATCTTCCACATGCAGACCCTGACAGGTTTCAAAGTATTTCATGTTTTCTAACAGGGCCTCTCTCTCTGATCACAGTCTTGTGTCGGTTCTTGGAAAGTGAGTGTGTGTGATCTCTTTCCCTACATCAATTTGGTCACTTTACAGTTTTTTGTTTGTCCGATGTCTTGAACCTGGTCAAATTAGTACTGTATACATGACTTTCTCCACTCTAGAGTTGTTATCTGCTTAGAGATTTGGATTAATTACCCCACAGTGATTTTAGTTGCTGCAGGAAACCCTGTAACTCCACATGGAGCCAGGAATACAATCACTAGATCATAGATACATATAATATTTATAAAGCTATTACAATAGTAAGTACAATCAATATTTTCATATCTAAATATTGGTGACATAATTGCAGAATTTTTGGAAGCCATCTTGATCTATTCTTAGCTTTGAGCACTCAGCAGCTGACCCCTCCCCCCCCATATCTATGCCTGATGTGGCCAAACTACATACGTTTGTGCCTGCTGATTTCTGACAATAGGGTCTGCTTTTCTGCAATAATATTTCTAATATAAGCATTCACTTTTTCCATCCAGAAGATATGCAAGAGTCTTCACCAGGACACACATCAAAGGCTTCAACCTCCCTCTTGTCAGCATCATTTATTTCCTACAGTTTGCATCCATAGATTACTATGAAAAACAATTAAGCTCTTCGCCTATCAAACCTTTGTACATTTTGAGATGCCACAGTTTTCCCAAACTTCTGCAAGGGTGGCCATGGCTTGACAAGCCATTCCTAGTCTTCTTTCAGTTTCTTTGGAACAGCCACCTTGGTTAGATATGTATAATCCCAGAAAATTGCATTCATTCACTGCCTCTACAACTTCATCGTTATTCATGTGGTCTACTTGTATTCATTTTTGCCCCATTCAGGGATAGTCCATATTCCTCACTAACTAATTTTACAGACTCCAGCATTCATGATATTACATCAATGGTTGTAGCATGATTCTCTTTGCTATCAGAGTATCTGCAGTCAGTTCTGAGGTGTCCAGCAGTGAAAATCCCAGCTCCTTTCGCTTTGTCAAAGCCTCTCAGGGGGTTTCTCATAATACATTCTTCATACATGCTAAAAAGACTTCAGGATACAATACACCCTTGTCTCATGCTCTACCCAGTGGGAAGCCAGTTGCTGTTGCCTACTAATGTTCTCACTGTGGTCTGTTGTTCGCTGTACAAACTTTTGATGAGTTCAATGATTGTGTGTGTGTGTGTATATACACACACACACACACACACACACACACACACACACACACTATGTCATGTGTCTGACAAAGTAGGTATTCACCCATGAAAGCTTATGCTCCAATACATCTGTTAGTCTTAAAGGTGCCACAGGACTCTCTGTTGCTTTATACAGATCCAGACTAACACGGCTACCCCTCTGATACTTGTATTGTACTGTTATGTTCCTGCAGACATAAGAGATCCTACACACCATGTCTGGAGTGTATGCAAGACTGACTTTTTCCTGTTTACACAGACCCTTACCTCTTTGCTCCATGCTCCCTAGTGGTCACTGTTATCATTCACAACTAACTCCACAGTTTCAGTCACTGATACAACATATAATATGTATCAGCTGAGATATTTCCAGTAGAGATAAGGAAATATTAATGCTGTTAATGAGGCAAGACCTCATCTGGAATATTGAGTGTAATTTTGGTCATCTAAGTCCAAAAAAGATGAATTCATACTGGAACAGGGGTAGAAAAGGGCAACTAGGATGATAGGCTC
Source organism: Trachemys scripta elegans (assembly GCF_013100865.1). Taxonomy (NCBI): domain Eukaryota; kingdom Metazoa; phylum Chordata; order Testudines; family Emydidae; genus Trachemys; species Trachemys scripta. The sequence goes on along the minus strand of NC_048298.1, from coordinate 176,152,917 downwards.
CCCATTCTCCTTATCTCATGAAAGAAGACTGGAAAAGCTTGGCTTGTTTAACCTAGCAAAACAAGGGCTGAGTGGGGCATGATTGCATTGTATAAATATTTCAGGGGAAGAGAGGATAAAAGTAGCAGGGAGGGAGAAAAGGTATTTAAGATAAAGTACAATGTTGGCACAAGAATAAATGGGTAGAAATTGGCTATGAATATCTTTAGGCTGGAAATTAGAACCACCATGAGAGCAGTGGAACAGTCTTCCAATAGAAGTAGTGGGGAAAACAACTTAACTAATTTTAAGATGGAGCTTGATAAATTTATGAAGAGGATTATATGATGGGAATTATTTGTGAAAATGGGGGACTGGACTTGATGAGCCAAGAAGTCACTTCTTGTCTTATATTTCTAAGTAAGCAAATAAATTGATATACACGTTGACAAGGACTTGTTACAAGAGAACACTATTCTGTTACAAAATGTGGCCTTTGCAAATTAGCCTAAGTAATCATGAGACCTAAGTATTATGAACCCAATCTAGCTCCCGTTAGAGAATTTAGTGCTGTGGATTGGCTGCGCAGAAGGTCAGCAGCACAATGTAAATGAGGATTTTTTCCAGGACATAAGTAGTGTATAAGCTTTGTGTTGGCCCTGTGTACAGGAGTAGACTCATTCTGAGACCTCATTGTAGTATAAACTATTCTATTTAAAAACAACGACACAGAAATAAAAGGGGAAAAGTGAATAGGAGTAAGATAGCTAGAAGGGGCCCCCTAAATCAGCAATGACACAGTGATACAGAATGATATAACAATTAGGTACAACTGACATTTAAGCTGAAATAAGGGTACAGTCAAGCAATCATATTTCTGCAATGAACAGGACTTCGGAACATGGCATAGAGAGTATGTGGGAGACAAAACCATGTCAGACTAAACTATAGGCTACTAAGTAAAAAAATAATTTTGACTGAAAAGAAGAAATTATCTGGGTTCATTAGATTATTTTAATGAGAATCTTAAAATAGTAGCCAAATTACAGAGTAAAGTTGTGGCCATCTTTTGAGGTGACTTAGCTCTACCATAATGGGCATATGTGAGGGAAATTATAGATGTACTAGATCCTTTCTTTCCACAACAGGAGGGATGAGATCAATGCACAGATCTGGGAGGTAGGGATAATACTATCCCCAATAATTTGGGGAATTCTTTTTTTACTAGCATCCAAAAATTCATAATAAAAGGATAGTATCACCCAATGGTTTAGAAAAGAATGCTTTTCCTTCACTATTTCCTGCACTCCTGGAAGATGGAACTATTAAGTTTGCTGTGGTCATGGAAAAGCTAAATACAATTGAAAGTGCTATCTCATGAACTTTAGCAACTTGAAGCAGCCAAAAATTCTAGATCTTACTATAGTGATAACTGCAAATATTCATTTGAAGAATCCTTTTCCAGGATTCCAGATATTTTTCTTGGGTCAGTTTGTGAAAGTTTCTGGTTGATATGTATATTCTTGACAATTTGCCCTTCAGAGTTTCCTTCTTCAGGATAGCACAATCTCCTTAGGAAGCCTGACAAAATTGCTTCAGTCTTAGTTTCAGGGTAGCATAGTATTTAACTTGTTTTTGGAGCATTTTTATATGAAGGGGTTTCTAAAATGTATTGGTTATCATTTTTCTTTCCCTTCAAGATCTGAATAGTTGGACTTATGCCAGTAAGACAGCCTGGCAGTACAATTGAATGAATATAAAATACAGTGCCAGTAAAATAGTCTAAAATAAATTAAGAAATTTCTAACAATTTTCCTATAAAATATGCAGCAGACTACATGGTGATATAGTGTAAAGGTTTCACTGGTCCTTGTTTTGTATAACTTGCATCATTCAGTCATGGCTTTACCATATGAGAATGATGAGGTCATCACAAACTCAAGGTGATAAAAGCCTGATATAATACTACCAATATGTGTTCTCTCAGCATATATCATTACCATCATGGATGTAATATTGTATAATCAAAGGGCTCAAAGGAGAGCTCACTTACCCAGACCTCAGGGAGTTGGGAATCAGAGCCAAAATATATAACTTAGCTCTGAACTGTAACAATAAATTCCAGTCCCCGACACTCACACTGGGGTGTGTGTATGTGTGAAAAAGAGGAAAACAATAAGAACAAATGGATATAAACTAGCATCACCAAGAGGAGTGAAATTTTGGAACAGCCTTCTAAAGCAGTGGTTCTCAAAGCCAGTCTGCCACTTGTTCAGGGAAAGCCCCTGGCGGGCTTGGCCAGTTTGTTTACCTGGTGCGTCTGCTGGTTCAGCCGATCGCGGCTCCCATTGGGGGCTGTGGGAAGCTGCATGGGCTGAGGGATGTGCTGGCTGCCCTTCCCGCAGCCCCCTTTGGCCTGGAGCGGCGAACCGTGGCCAGTGGGAGCTGCGATCAGCTGAACCTGCAGATGCGGCAGGTAAACAAACCGGCCCGGCCCGCCAGGGAGCTTACCCTGAACAAGCGGTGGACTGGCTTTGAGAACCACTGTTCTAAAAGGAGTAGTGGGGGGAAAAGAAACCTAAGATTTTCAAGACTGAGCCTCATCCGTTTATGGAGGGGATGGTATGATGAGGTTGCCTACAATGGCATATGGCCCATCTGCATCTGCTGTTAGCAAATATCCCCAATGGCTAGAGATGGGACACTTGATGGGGAAGGCTCTGAGTTACTAAAGAACATTCTTTCCCAGGTGTATGGCTGGTGGGTGTCGTCCATATGCTCAGGGTCTAACTGATTGCCATATTTGCGATTGGGAAGGAATTTTCCCCCAGGTCAGATTGGCAGAGACCTGAAGGGTTTATATCACCTTCCTCTGCAGCATCGGGTATGGGTGATTATGATTTGAACTAGAGTAAATGATGGCTTCTCTGTAACTTGAAGTCTTTAAATCAAAGTGTGAGGACTTCAGTAACAGCCAGAGTTTATGAGCCTACTGCAGGAATGGGTGGGTGGGGCCCGCAATGTGCAGGAGGTCAGACTGTATGATCATGATGGTCCCTTCTGGTCTTAAATTCTATGAATCTATGGAAAAAGAAAGGAAAACATAGGGGAAAACATAACAGGAATTAAGAATATATACTACGTCGCGCGGGGGGAGGGGGGAGAAAGAGATATTACAAAATTGTTACTTTAGGTTGCAACTGCTTGGCCCTGCTAAATGTACAGTAAGGGCTGTTGGGGGAAGTTCCTATTAAAAATCAATTGTGAACTGAAGAGTTAGAAAGGACCAGCAAATTACCACAGAAAATATTCCTGCAGCAGGGACAGCTTCTGAATTGTTCCTCTCTCTACCATACCTTAATAAATATAATTATGGTCTCACGACATCAAACACCACCCTTAAAGCTGCATCATAATTTTCTGTTTCACTGGGTCTATATCTTAGTGTCTCAATTTTTTTATGGAACTCTTTTTATATATGAAATACAAAAAGCTACTTTAAGTTTGGAAAGTCAGGTACTCAAACCAGTGTTGGGCAGCCTTAACTTTAGGTGCTGCTAACTGTACCAGCTTTTTTTTTATGTATATGCATTTACACATTTTTGAAATGGAGAATAGAATTAAATCTCAATGACTGAAGTACATTGGATGGAATATGAACAAAAACCCTCCTTTTTTCCTCCCTATCAACATATTACATTACATAATAAAAATATATAAGATGCCCATGAAAATGGGGTATTGTCCATTTATGCCAATGTACTAAAGGTTCAAAACAACATATGGGTTACAAAACAAGCCACTGGATATTCTGGCATGCAGTCTAAAGCTGTGATCCTGCTCTGTCTCTTTATGAATCTTCTCTTTATGGATTCAGGGGCTTGACAGTGCAGAGCAACTTGCAGTATTGGGGCCTATGTGTGTTTTGAGTTTACATGAAGTTAAAAATAAGGATAAGGTCCACATGCCTTCAATAGTACACTCTGGTGTTTATTTTGTAGTTCACAAGCCAGACAGTTAGTAATAAGGCCTATTATCAGACAAAGACAATATCAGCAACAGGTTTCTATTTAACTAATATTGTTTTTGGTGTTCAAATAGCTTTTTTCAGATATAACATAAAAACTTAGTGAATAAATCCTGAGAACCACAAGCTCCTATAACAATGGGATTTTTTCTGTATTTTCAACTTCTCTCTATCATTTTATAATACATTCCTTCTTTCAATGTGTTACCCTCTCAACTGTAAATAATTTTGTAAATCCAAGCTCATCACTTGTAAAATGTTATTATTTTGCATCCTTTTGCTCACATCAGTAATAATTTGTTGCAAATAAAAGTCTGCTTGAATCAGAGAACAATTTATTTATCTACAAGGAACCGAAACATTGTGTGTGCATGTATATGAGGCTTTGGTAATAACAAGAACAGACATAATTACACTTGGACATGAACACTTTTATGATGGAACTGCTAATCCTGACAGATTTGCCTACTCTAAAATTTCAATGATTCCCTAAAGTGAAATTCAAAAATTCAATTTTCCAAATATATTATGTAGGAGTGCACTCTCTTGGAGCACTACAGGGCTCCGAAATACCTTCCGAAAAATTAATATGAAAATGGGCTCATCACTGTTATAAACTTCTGGTGCTTTATTAACCTGGTTATTCAACAAATATTTCTTAACTAACTCTCATAATTCCTATTATGTGGAGGTATGCTACATGAACTCTGTAGCCCAGCAGTACCTAAATAATAATATGCAAATTTTATGTGCCATAGACTCAGTAAGTATTTTTAAGGTCCTCGGCAGATGCTTTGTCTTCTTTAGTGGGTCAGATGTCAACAGAGAATAATTGTTAGGCTATGCTAATAGAGTATCAGACCTTGTTAAAGGGAGAATGTTAATAATTAATGCTTAGAGCTCCAAGGCATTACAAAGTAATTATAATGAACAAGAACCTATGCATTATTTAGAAGATCTCCATGGGAGGCACTGATATGGATCTTTTAGATACCAATTCATCAAGAATTTACAACAGTAGGTGGGAACCACTTTTGGTCATAAATGATCTTGTATTTTTTTTTTAACATAAACTAAAGCTGGATCTGTACCAGGTCACCAAAATTAATAAATAAATCACTAGAGCAGGCATTTCAACAAAATCACATATTTCATTGCTTTGCATGCACAACAAAGTTAAAAGAGTATTTTAAGTGTATGGAAATCTATTTTCTGGCACACACATTTCAGATATAATTAACTCCAAGTTGGAAGCAGCATTTACCTAGATTTCAAACTAATTATGTAACTGTGATAATCACTTTTTCAAAACAGCTGTGGTAAGTGGAAAAAATGGTCAGTGGAAGGAACTACACTGATTTACACCATCTGAGGGGCTGATATATGGACCAGTTATTGCACAGTGAATAATATTTCACTTTACATACTATACAAAACATTCTAACACAAGAGATTTGTAACTGACTTTGCAACCTTTAATTTCTAGGATTTTGGTATGTATCAGATCAGTATTGGCACTGACTGAAAATTTATGCTAATGATGGGCTAATTTCAAAAGGCTAAGCTTTGGTTTGGATAAGCATCCAACAGTTTGAATATTTATCCAAACCCCTTGGTATGGAATTCCATCCCTAATCCCTAGGCTCGAAGTACTACAAGGTCATCACTTTCATAGTGTTTTGGTACTTCTGTTCCCAACCAAAATCAAGAGGCACAACATTTTATGGTAAGTCACCAGAACATAACAAATCCTCAAAGAAAGGATTACATTGACTGACTGACTGACTTGTGGACTTGGTGGCAGGACTCCAGCAGAGTGAGTTGTTCCCTCACTGCAGGGTTTGGGAGAGGACACTCTTCAGTCAGACTGGTTCTCTGACTCATCTTAAAAATACTGATTTCACAGTTTTCAACATTACTTATAAATACATTGGGGAAAAAAAGGAGGTTGTGAGAAGGGTCAGACAGCAGTAGGACTGCAATGGTTTCATGATCCCAACCAAAGATTTGACTGTCCAAAGTTGGCTGCTGCTTGTCTTGGGAATGTTTTGGCTGATTATTGTACTTTTATGTCAAATCACTTGAAAAGAAATTAAATGCTAAGTCAGGCAGACACAGACGCATATATTCTGATCAACAGACAATCAACAGCTGCCAATTATGGCCCCAATCATGCAAACATTTATGCATGTGCATAACTTTGCAATGTGATAACGTTAAGCATGTGCATAAGTGTTTGTATGATCAGGGCCTATGTTCTCTACATGCAGGCATATGGGACTACCAGTAAAGAATTGCTTTGCTTTTTTAACAAAAATGTTTTCAGGTTACCCTGGAGCAGGTTACAGAGAGGCAGCAAACTGGTTCAGATGGCAGGAAACAGATGAGGACAGAGGATATTGAGGTCTCAGTTCAGGATAGCATCCCTATTCAGGACAGTACTTAAGTACATTCTTTACTTCAAGCACATGGTTAAGCTCCACTGAATAGGAATCAGCTTAAGCATGTACTCAGGTACTTTCCCAGAAGGAAAGAGCTAAATGCTACAAACTGAGGCCCTGATTCAGTAAAGTACTTAAGTACATGCCTAAATGGAGTTTGTCAAGGTGGTAAAATAAGCATAGCGAGCTGATACTGTGTTTAGTTAATAAAAGACAGTGACTGGATTTTTTTAATGTATTTCTGTGCCAATGTTATGCATAGAGATGTTACATTTCACAACAGTTTGCCATCAATTGATAAGTGATGAAGAGTGGAAAAGTAAAATTTCAGCAGAAGCCTTTCAGCTTTTCAAGAGATAACATCCAAGGACGGCAGAATAGCCTCACAGCTTTTGTTGTATAAAGCAGTGGGAAAAGCAACTGAAAGCCCTAACAATAGGTAAACATTTATCACTCTCAGTGAAATGTTATAGCAAACTAACTATTTCTTTATGCTGGTTCTGAAGCAATCCAATGTACTTTGCCAATCAAGCAATATCATGCTGTCCATTAGAGTTCAGTAGGGCTTCATATGGGAGCAGAAGTCCTAATTCAGCTTGCAACATCATGTCCTGTATTTGCTTTTCCTAATGTTGTTGTTACAGTTTAAAAAAAAAAAACTTATCATACCATTTCATTAAGAGCATCCTGTCCTAGTGTTAAATATATAAAAAATTCTCACTACTGGGAACAAACATACCCTAGTCAGATTCAAAGCAAAATATGTTTTATTTTCATATCCAATTTTTAACTGTTTCCATGAAAATAGAAGGCACCGAACTTCCATTTAGCTGAGAAAATCTGTCTCATAAGCTCATTCTAGGAAAATGGTTTTTAAATTGTACCTAAAAATACAAGTATTATAGCTCTGCAAACATCAACAACAAAAATACCTCTGTTATTGTACTCTATTCCTGATAGCTGCAGTTGTGTTATGCATGTTTATTGTATTTATCATTTTAAAATAAATGATGACAATTAAATCAACATGAAACAAACCAAATACAATAAAATAAAATGCAAAGTGATAAAGAACATCCATCCCTTCAAAAAGGGACTGTCCCGGCCAAAACAGGATGTAGGGTCAGCCTATACTTTGCCAAAACACCTGACAGCTCTACACCCACTAAAAGAACCTCAATAATTTCTCAGCCTCTGACATCTCCTGGATGTCCTACCTCAGCTTTACACAGCCAAAATTGAACTCCTGTTTTTTTTCTCCAATACCCTACTCTCTCATATTATATGTCACTGAAAATACCCCCATCTACCTGATAATCAAGTCCATAACCTATAGTTCATTTTTAATTCCTCTCTCTCTTTCGACACACACATATCCAGGCTGTACATAAATCTTACTGTTTCTTTCTCCATAATAACTCTAAAATCCACTGCTTTCTTTCTGTCCAGACAATTAAAATTCTCATACAGGCTCTCATTTCCCATTTTTATTACTGCAGTCTCCTCCTCTCTGGCCCCCTGGATACTCACATCCTTCATAGGCATTCCATTCAAAATACAGTTTCTAAGTTTATCTTCCATACAAGCCACTATGACCCCATTGCCCTCCACTAGCATCCCTGTTTCAATGCAGCACATTCAAGTACCCATCTTAATATTCAAAGCCCTTCACAACTTACCCATCATGTTTCTACTCTAGTATCATCATATTATCACCGGCACCCCCAAAAACATGCACACTTCCTCTGATCTGCCAATGATTCTAAACTTATCTGACCATTTATCAGCTTCTTACTCAGACATTCTGTGCTTTCTTGCACACTGGCCCTTATACGAGGAATGCTCTCCTTGAACTGATCCCAATTCCATTACCCTCTTCTCCTCCCAACACACCTCTAAATAACATCTACAAGAAATCAGCTAAATTGAGGGACAGTTTGGTATTTTTAGTACTTTTTTCTCCATGCAATAATTTAGATAGATAGATATATAGTCTTTTGCTCATTACACTGCAACTAACCATGTTTACTAAGTATACACAACATGCAACGACTAGCTACTGATGTAAACTTCTGCTCTAGCTGTGTTCTGGTAGCTTCTGAAAAGTAGAAGACAGTGCCACTAGCTATTCAAAGGGATAATATCCAACTCCTATACACTACAATATTTACATATGTTTTTACATAGATAGATCAGTCATTCTCTATTTCATGAATTCTTAATCTATTATTGACATAACTGCCAATTATACTTAAATGGCCAAGTTATTTCCAACATGGGTCATCCTGAACTGGATCAAAGACCAGAAATAACTAAACACTTGGTTTTGAAGATATTTTAATTAAAATGAAAGATATTCCATGAATATTTTATATAATGGAATATGGAAAATAGAGCACTATTGGTTATTATTAACCACAGAAAGACCATTTCCTTTTGGAATGGGTGAAAGGTTCCTCATATTTAGGAAGCAGAGAAAGCATTAGTGTATTAATTAATTGTGTGCTTCCATATAGGGTAATCATCTTGTTATAGCAAGTGAAATAAAGTGCTGAGTATGACTTGGATATAGTTTTCTTCGGCCACATTACACTCCTGATACATTTGTTAATATTTTTACACTTCTTAGAAATACTGCTCTAATATAATTAATATATGCATCTATACACACATGTATACATATACATTGATGGAATAAAGGTCCAGGAAATACGATGTGGGCATCAGGAGGCAGGTGGATGAGGCTGAAGGAGATGAGTCAGTGGTCAGAGAGAGGGAACTCAGCTAATGAGAGTTCCATGAGAGAGCAGTGGCCACTCATCATAATGTTGAGTAAATAGCTATTTTGGTCAGTAGGAGTTGAAAGTCAAACATGGAGATGAGGGCAGGGAAGCAGGAGGCTGAAGGAGAGTTGGTTTGGATGTTGATGTGACAGCTGAAGTTGCTAAAATTGAAAGACAGTGGTTGTGAGTAGAGGAAGAGCGAGGTGATAAAATAATAGAGGAAGGTTGACAAGGAGGATTCATGGGAGTGGTCATTTACAGCTATCTGAGGGGAAAGAGGTATAGAGTCAGAAGGAGAGTTGCAAAATCAAACAGAAAGGGCGGAAAGGAAGAGAAGAGATAGGTTGGAAGTGGAAGGAGTGGGAGAGGGAAAGACTGATTCCCCCCACATTACTTGGGATTGTCAAAGGGTGAAGAGTGTGTGAAGGAGAGACCACTGTGAAATACAGTAACTGTAAGAGGGGGGAAATATGATTGCAGCAAGAGCCAGGAGATGAAGGGAGTTCAAGGCAGGGGTGAAAGTAACTTCCATTTCTTACCAGTACAGTCGTATCGCAAGCAAACCACCTCTCCTACCCACTTAACTTCATGGAGTCCTTTGTATGACTTTTATATAGAAATTAAAGCTACTACTACCAATACTGTCTCTAATAAAACTTTAATACTGGAATAAAAGCCTGAAAAGTAAAAACTCATTCTGTCATATTTCTCTCCTCCCTCCTCTTCCAGCCAGGCTGCAGAAGGATGCTAGGCTCAGCGTCTCACTTCTCCCTCGCATTCAGCAGCGGCCACAGCACCTCTCCAGCTTGCTGCAGAGAGGAGGGGATTGGCTGATGGTGAAGCCCAGGGTTCCTGTATAACACCTTAAACTTACCTTCAGCCACGGGTCAACAGGCAGGATTAGGGGCCATTTCTGGCAACATTGTTTATTTCACAGTTGTTGGTGAGATCAAGGGGCAGTTTTTTTCTGCCCTGGAACCAATACACAGATACAATGGGAATCGGCAACCATTCCCAAATTCAAGTCTATCCTTCTCCATCAGAGGATAGATGTGATGGCCATTGAAATGTTACTTTAAAAAAAAAATTGAGAACGTGGTGGGAAGATGTGTCATGATGATCGGGGATTATTTTTGTCAAAGGAATTTTGCAAAAGCAATGAGAGAATCACAAGAAAAGCAATTAGCCTGATAGACAAAACCACAGAGATCGGAGGTAAAAATCTGGCTATTTATTGGAAATTATTGTGCTGCCTTTGAAAGAAAAAATAGTTTCCATTCCATCCTATTAAATTGAATTACACACCTGAAATGTCATTAGGACATATGGGCACAATCTCAGATCTCTTTCTGTTTTGTTTCAGGGCAGGTCCACACTACCCGCCCGATTCGGCAGATAGAGATCGATCTTCTGGAATTGATTCATCGCGTCTCATCTGGACGCGATAAATCGATCCCAGAAGCGCTCCCCCGTTGACTGCAGAACTCCTTTTCGCCGAGAGGAGGAAGCGCTGTCGACGGGGGAGCTTGCCTGCGCCGCGTGGACCCGCAGTAAGTAAACTTAGCGCGATCTAGGAAACGTCGACTTCAGCTACGCTATTCTCATAGCTGAAGTTATGTTTCCTAGATCGATCCCCGGCCCCAGTGTGGACCAGTCCTCAGTGTCCTGTAGAGGCTGAAATTGACAACATTTTCTTTAAGTATCTTGTATATTTCATGAAGGCTATTCTAGTTGTCCTTCATTTACTTTGCTGATTTTTTGAAGTACAATGTGTAATTCATTGGCATGAGCACTCAGTTCACGAGAGTTTTTTGGTGATTGACTGTACAAGATATATAATGCATCCAAAAAAGCCTTAAAGTTATTTGTGCCTCCAGTGACTTCTAAAGCTTCATCAACATAAGTTTCCAGTCTATGGTTGAGGCAATGCCACAATATCACATTAGGAAAGTCCATTTGTAGTAGTTTTCCAACACCAGCTTTGACTCCTAACATCACATTTGCACCGTCACTTCAAAAGCTGATCAACACTTCCAATAATAGTTCTTTAGTGAACTCACAACACAGCAAGCATTTTAAAATTTCCCCTTTAATGGCTGCTGCTGTTGCACTTTGCAGCTCAATCATGTCCAGAGGAAACGTAAGTGGCCTCATAAGTCCATCTGTACTGGCTTTTAAAAAAATATTGAGAGTTGAGTTTCCAGCGAAAGTAGTCGATTCATCAACATGTACTGTATTTTTTGACTTATTGTTGATGATTTTGTTGACAATTCTCTTTTTCATTTCAGTGGATATGTGATTGATTATGTCTCCACAAACTGTTCTACTATGCAACAAATGCCCCATTTCAATTTTGTTGATTTGCTGTAGGTCAATGAGGCTCTTGTGGTCACTGAGTGGTCAATTTGTTTTGGCAATGTAGTAGGGCTGTTCGGAATACACGAGCAGTGGTTTCAAATGCCGCTTCTTCACTTTTAGCATTCAGATTAAGAAGAGTTTCTTCTTTAGCCATGGCTTGAATTTTTTCAGACTCCATGTGAAATGCAGATTCCTCATGTTTATTTATTTTTGTGCGAAGGGAGGACAGCTCTGTCTCTTTATTATTTCTGTAGCAGGATATTTCCTGCTACAAGAGGCCCAGTTTGGAGAGATCTTAACCCCTCTTGTAGAATGCAGCTTCAAATCAGAAACATCATGACATACTGTGCACCCAAGTTTACCCAAGTTTACCGCCCGAAGTAAAAAGCCCAGCAGTTTTTATTTTTGAACTCCTCAAATTGCATTTTTGACCACACAGAAGGGTATGGTGGTGGAGTCTCTGTTTTCTTACCTGGCAATTCAGCAGTTTCATTTGTCTCCTCTCTTTGTGGCAGCTGTGGCTCACCATAGGACAAAGATGTAAAAGTGTCAGTGTTGTTTCCCTGTGGATGACTAGTTTCAGCTTCTTCATTTGTTGCTGTTCTTTTTGACTGACAATCCCCCATTTCCTCCCTTTTACATTAAACATACCCATTAGGTTCTGTTGAACATGTATCTTCTTAGGAGGCATTTTTGTCCCACTTACTGTCCTCCTACTATAAATTGTGCACCTGACAAGACTTGACCAATAAGAAGCAAGCACACATGGTTACCATGTGGCAATATGGCACTCAAAAGCTAACGTTTGGAACAACCACATGGACGTCTTCCTGTGAAAACAAAATCATCTTGTCTTGCTTGACAGATCTCTCTCTCTCTCTCTGATACATATATGTTCTAAATGTACATATATGTACAGTATGGGTGGATCTCTCAAAAAAGATAGCTTTTCACTGTAGGACCAACTGCCCCCCTGTGACAGGACCCCATTAAGCAGCAACCGAAAAGCTCAGTGCACACAGACCTGCTGGTGGCACCCAGCCAGACCTTGCCTGTTACAGAAGTTCCCGAGGTATTAGCCATGGAAACACTGTCTCCCGCCCCCACCCCCCAAAAGGGCTCAGGCGCCCTCCCTGCTCCAGCAGCATGCCCAGCAGGGCCCCACCCTATTTCCTATCAAGTTAACAGATTTTAAGGATTGTTTAATCTCCCAGGTGCATAAAAGTGTGCAGGGGGCATCAGTGGGTCGCTAGAAGTAGGGTGAAGGAGAAGTGAATGAAGGACAACTAGAATAGCCTTCATGAAATATACAAGAGACTTAGAAAAAAATGTTGTCAATTTCAGCCTCCACATGTCACTGAAACAAAACAGAAAGAGATCTGAGATTGCACCCATATGTCCTAATGACATTTCAGGTGTGTAATTCAGTATATCAATACAGTGGAATGGAAACTATTTTTCTTTCAAATGCAGCACAATAATTTCCCTAAATATCCAGTTTTCCCCTCCGATCTCTTTGTGGTTTTGTCTATCAGGCTAATTGCTTTTCCTGTGATTCTTTCGTTGCTTTAGCAAAATTCCTTTGCCAAAAATAAGCCCCGATCATCATGCCACATCTTCCCACCACATTCTCTTTTTCTTTTTTAAGTAGCATTTCAGCAAGGATCTGCAAGCCGTTTGGGCACCACATCCATCCTCTAATGGGGAGGGATAGACTTGAACTTGGAAATGGTCCTCGATTCTGATTGTATTTGTGTATCGGATCCAGGGCAGAAAAAAACTGCCCCTTGGTCACACCAACAACTGTGAAATAAACAAGGATGCCAGAAATGGCCCCTAATCCTGCAGGTTGAACCACAGCCAGAGCTGAGTTTAAGCTGTTATGCAGGTGCCCAGGGCTTCTCCATCAGACAGTCCCCATCCTCCCCACTGTAAGCTGGAGAGGAGCCACAGCCGCTGCTGAGTGCAAGGCAGGGATGAAGCGCCAAGCCTAGCCAACTTCCGCAGCCTAGCCGAAGGAGGAGGGAGGAGAGAAATGTGACAGAGTGAGTTTTCACTATTCGGACTTTTATTAGCCGAGTTTAAGCTGTTATACAGCCAAAAGACATGGAAGTAAGCTGGTTCTGAATGCCTCGGCCACTTTTCTGCCGCATTTTTTTTCTACCGGTACGCTGTACCGGCTTGTATTGGCTTACTTTCACCCCTTGTTCAAGGTCAATAGGGCATGGACAGTGGAGATCTAGTGGGATGACTTGGGTCAAGGACTATGCAAGGAGTGGCTGCCATGAGAGAGTAGTTGCAGAAGCAGTGTCAGAGGGATGGATTTAGGTTGTGATGAGAGTCGATAGATGAAAGGATCAAGAGATGATGGGGTCAGCTGCATTCCGGAGGCAATAGGAAAAGAGGAGCAAGGTAGGGGGCAATGTTGGGATGGGAATGAAATCTGACGGAAGGCCCCTAGGGAAGGAGGTGGGGATGGAGACTGTGTGGATTAAGACAGGTACAGTGTTTGGAGAGATGTTGCTAGAGGCAAGGAGAAGTCTTTGAAGGATGTTGAAGTGGGACAGGGATATGTGTGGGTGAGAAATCAATGACAGAAGGGAGAGATCAGTTTGTTTGGACATGAGAAATATGAAGAATAGAAGAATCAGGATATGGAGCTGATTGATGACAAAGTAAATGGGGAAAGCTAAATTTAGTCTGAGGGTAAGAGCAGGAGGCAGTATGATGGAGAAGTAATGCCCACATCGGTAGTGGATTGGCAGGGAAATTAATTTGAAAAAGCTCAATAAATGCAGTGAGTGAGTCCAAATAAAACAACTGGAGAAAGTCCAGGAAACACAACTTAACTCACTTAAAACCACCTTCATTAAGCAAGAACACTCCACCAGAAAAGGGGACCTCATCATGGAATAGGCCACCCAAATACCCTGAGACAATCTGCTTCAGTACAGGGGAAAAAAACAAACAAACAAACCACGAACCACACTCCTCTATTTGACACCTATCATCCCACACTGGAACCCATATGGGGTATCATCAACAAATACAAACCATACTCAGTGGAGACCCCATTCGGAAAGAAATCTTTCCTGAACCTTCACTTTTTACCTTCAAACAACTCCCCAGCCACACGATCATCAGATGCAAGCTCCCCACAGACCAAGATGCAGCAACTCAAAGAAGCACCAGACCCTGCCAGAATGACAGAGGCAAAACCTGCAGACATATCTCCTCAGCTACTATGATCAATATCCCTCACAACACACCCTTCAAGATCCATATGTCCTACACATGCCTATCACAACATGTTGTGTTCCTCAGCCAGTGCACTAAATGCCACAATAACAACTATGTAGGTGAAATGAGGCGATCAAGTTGCACAGAAAAATGATAAAAGATAAAAACTTCCTATCACCTTGGGTGAACACATTTCACAAAACAATCACTCCATAACTGACCTCTTAGTCCATGTTCTCAAAGAAAACCTGCATGACACCTTCAAAAGACTAGCCTGGGAGCTAATATTCACAACTTTGCTAGAAACTAAAAATCACGGACTCAGTAAAGTCATTGGATTAATGGTTTATTGCAACAATTTCTAATCCACTAACTCTTCTCTGTCCTATGACTGCTGTGCTGTGGTGTGCTCACTTCACCTCAGATGCTCTCTCCTTATGCTCAACAATCTGCTCCACCTTGGATTTGGCCGTGACACTCTGAATACCTTTCCCAGACCTGAAGAGCTCTGTGTAGACTTGAAAACTTTTATTTTACACCAGATGAAGTTAGTCCAATAAAAGATAATACCTCACGCCCCTCGTCTCTAACTGGAGAAATAATCAGACAAGACAGTAACAAGGTAGTGACAGAGCAATTAAATAAAGTGTATGAAGGAAAAGGCTGGCTGGCCAGTGAAAATGAGAGATACAGGGTGGCAAGTGTCAGTGGGAAGATAATCTGCAGTTACTATGGGAACACAAGCAGAGAAGTACAAGTGTGGTGATGTTATCAGAGGGTGGGACTGAGGTTGTGAAAGATTCAGGGAGTCTTGGTGAAGGTGATGGCGAGGTGGGGACATTATAGAGGAAGTGGACAGAATGCCTCTTGTAGCATCCTCTTCCCTTCTGCAGTGCTTCTGGAAATTGCTGAAGGAATATATCCAAGCATACTCTCAGAGCCCAGTGATAGTGAGGAAAATATTTGTTAACATTTTTGTAATTTCTTAATAGAATTCCATACCTTTGATTCAATTTAATTTAATTGTTTATTTATTTTATGAACGTTCCTGTGAATGAAGCTTTGCTCATATGAATATTTGCATCTATTGTTCTGACAGGGTCTGGTGCCACTTTGAGTTGGTGTGTCCTGGTCCGTTGGAAGCTTCCTTCTGATGATGAGCACGGAGAGGTTGTTTCAAGACCAGAAGTGGGGGTTCAGGAAATATTTCTTTTGGGAAATCTTGGGTTCTAGTTTTCTGTTGGAACTCCATAAGGGTTCCAGTGTGGGGTGGTAAGATTCAGCATGTGTTCCTTACAATATATGCTAACTGTTTATACTTAACAATCTGTTCCACCTTACATTTTGCTGTGACAGTGTGAGTTGCTTCCCCAGACCTGAAGAAGAGCTTTGTGTGTCTCGGAAGTTTGTCTCTCACCAACAGAAGTTGGTCCTGTAAAAGATACTGCTTCACCCACCTTGTCTCTCTAATATCCTGAGACCGATACAGGTATAACTACACTGTATGCTTGAACAATGACATTATAGCAGTAAGAATATACTATCAACCACCTGATCAGGATGGTGATGGTGATTGTGAAATGCTCCGAAAGATCAGAGAGGCTATAAAAATAGAAAATTAATTAATAATGGGGAATTTCAACTGTCCAGACATTAACTGGATACACATCACCTCAGGGCATGATGCAGAGATAAAGTCTCTAGACACGATTAGTGAGTGCTTCTTGGAGCAGCTAGTCATGGAATCCACAAAGGGAGAAGCAATTATTGATTCAGTCTTAAGTGGAACAGGATCTGATACAATAGGTGAATATAGCTGAACGGCTCAGTAATAGCAATCTTAATATAATTAAATTTAACATATTTGTGGGAGAAGAGGGATGCTAAAGAAACCCACCACTGTAGCTTTTAAATTCAGAAAGGGGAACTCTACAAAAATGAGGAAGCTACTTAAACAGAAGCTGCATGGTAACTTTTAAAAACACCATAAGAGAGGCTCAAATTAATTGTATATCCCAAATAAAAAAATAGTGATAGGACCAAAAAATGCCACCATGGCTAAACAACAGAATAAAAGAGGCAGTTAGAGACAAAAAGGCATCATATAAAAATTAAATATCAAATCCTAATGAGGAAAATAGATAGGAGAATAAATTCTGGCAAGTCAAGTATAATTAGGCAGTCCAAAAAAGAAAGTAAAGGGCAACTAGCCAAAGACTTAAAAACTAACAGAAAAAAATTAAGTACATCAGAAGCAGGAAGCCTGCCAAACAAACAAAGTGGCCACTAGACAATCAAGGAACACTCAAGGGAGACAATTCCATTGCGGAGAAGCTAAATGAATTATTTCAATCAGTCTTCACTGGAGAGGATGTGAGGAAGATTCCCAAACTTGAGCCATTCTTTTTAGGTGACATATCTGAGGAACAGTACCAAATTGAGGTGTCAATAGAGGAGGTTTTGGATCAAATTGATAAATTAAACAGTAATAAGTCACCAGGACCATTTGGTATTTGCCCAAAAATTCTGAAGGAACTCAAATATGAAATTGCAGAACTATTAACTGTGATATATAACCTATCACTCAGATCAGCTTCTTTACCATATTACTGGAGGAAAGACAACGTGATGACAATTTTTAAAAAGGCTCCAGAGGTGATCCTGGCAATTACAGGCTGATAAGTCTAATTTCACTTCCAGGCAAATTGGTTGGAACTACAGTAAAGAACAGAATTATCAGACACATAGATGAACATGATTTATTGTGGAAGAGCCAACATGACTTTTGTAAAGCTAAATAATGCCTCACCAATCTATTAGACTTCTTTGCACAGGGTCAAGAAACATGAGGACTAGGGTGAGCCAGTGCATATAGTATACTTGGACTTTCAGAAAGTGTTTGACAAGATATCTCACCAAAGGCTCTTAAGAAAAGTAACAGTGATGGGATAAGAGGAAAGGTCCTCTCATGCATCAGTAACTGGAAAAAAAGGGTAGGAATAAATAGTTTTCAGAATGGAGAGAAATAAATAGTGGGGTCCTCCCAGGAATCTGTACTGGGATCAGTGCTGTTCAACATATTCATAAATAATCTGGGGAAAAAAGGTAAAGAGTGAGGTGGCAAAGTTTGCAGACGATACAAAGTTACTCAAGATAGTTAAGTCCAAAGCAGACTGTGAAGAGTTACAAAAGATCTCACTAAACTTGGTGCTTAGGCCACAAAATGTCAGATGAAATTCAATGTTGATAAATGCAAAGTAATGCACATTGGAAAGAGTACTCCTAACTATACTCCCAAAATGATGGGGTCTAAATTAGCTGCTATCACTCAAGAAAGAGATCTTGGAGTCATTGTGGATAGTTCCCTGTGACCGGAGTCCCAGGGAAGATAACTGAGGTCACTTTATTAGGGTGAACTGCAAAGAATGGGGCAGGCAATCCCCAAAGCTGGTGGATATTCCAATACTTAGATTTACCAAGCCAGCACAAAACAGCTTCTATTATACCTAACTGGTTATCCAGAAGCCAACAACACAGTTTCCTTAAAGCAAACTAACCTTAAGCCTTCACCCAGAAACCCAAGTAAATATGATGAGGATTACTGAAAATCTTATTCATCATATAAAAAAGTTCTACCAATCCCAAAGAATCGGACACATTACCTCCTAGGTTAATGAATATTCCAGATATTACCCAAATACATGCTTACAGCCCATTCTTATTAACTAAACTAAAATTTATTAACGAAGAAGAGATAGAGAGCATTGGTTAAAAGATCAGTATACAAACAGACATGAGTACAATCTTGAGATTCAGATTCATAGCAGAAATGGTGAGCTTTGTAGATGCAAAGAGTTCTTTCAGAAGTAGTTCCTATATTATAGTCCAATGTTTATGTTCAGGGCGTTCTATTCAAGACTGGCATCTCAGTCCTTATGGCTTAGGCATTCCCTGCATTAAGCTTCAAGCAGATCTGAGATAAAAAGTATTGGGACAAACATCTTTATACAGTTTCAGGCCTTCTTATGACAGCTTGGAGTCCTTCGGCAAACAATAGGCATTCATGGGGACTTTGAAGTGGACCTATTTCCTAAGCATCACAGGTAATTATCCACACAGATTAACATAAGGAAATTGCCTCTTATTCCACCATTCACAGATGATTTGCTATATATTTCAAAGAGAGATGAATACAGCAATATCCTGTGTTTACAGTTAATTTAAATGTTAAGATCTCTGAATTAACAGAATACAGCATAGACAGGGACTGTTTGATTACATTGTTGACCTCTATCAATATATATGTAAATACACAAAAACGCAAACATTATCTACCCATATGTTTTTAAGGGTTGAATTTGAGTAATTTATCCTGCAGGATGCTTAACACTTTCTGGTTATGCATCACATTCCCTAAAAACATCTGTTCAATGTGCACTAGCCATCAAAAAAGTGAACAGAATGTTTGGAACCATTAGGAAAGCGATAGATAATAAGACAGTAAATATGATAATGGCACTATATAAATCAGGGATCGCCAACCTTTGGCATGCAGCTCACCAGGGGCCAGTTTGTTTATCTGCCATGTCCACAGGTTCGGCTGATCGTGGCTCCCACTGGCCACAGTTCGCCTCTCCAGACCAATGGGGGTGCTGGAAAGCAGCGGCCAGCACATCCCTTGGCCTGCACCACTTCCTGCAGCCCCCATTGGCCCAGAGCGGTGAACCGCGGCAGTGGGAGCCATGATTGGCTGAACCTGCAGACGCGGCAGGTAAACAAATTGGCCCAGCCCGCCAGGGGGATTACCCTGGCGTGCCGTGTGCTGAAGGTTGCCGATCCCTGATATAAATTCTTGATTACTGTGCGCAGTTTCGGTTGCCCCATCTCAAACAAGAAATATTAGAAATGGAAAACATACAGAGAAGGGCAACAAATATGATTAGTGGTATGGAATAACTTCCATATGAGATTAAAAGACGGGGACTGTTCAGCTTGAGGTGGGATCTGATAGAGGTCTATAAAATCACAAAGGCATGGAGAAAGTGAATAAGGAAGTGTGATTTGACCCTTCACATAACACATGAACCAGGGGCCACTCAATGAAATTAATAGACAGCAGGTTTAAAACAAACAAAAGGAACTACTTCTTCACACAATGCACAGTCAACCTTTGGGAACTCATTGCTAGGGGATGTTGTGAAGGCCAAAAATAACTGGGTTAAAAAAAGAATTAAACAAGTTCATGGAGGATAGGTTCATCAATGGCTATTAGCCAAGATGGTAAGGGATGTAACCCTGTGCTCTGGGTGTCTTTAAGCCTCTGACTGACAGAGGCTGAGAGTGGATGCTAGGGTGGATCATTTAATATATTGCCCTGTTCTGTTCATTCCTTCTGAAGCATCTGGCATTGGCCACTGTTGGAAGACAGGATACTGGGCTAGATGGAGGCCATTCTTATGTTTAAAATCACAGTGCCTGTCTGTGGCTGAGCTGAGAATAAACCCAGATGTCCAGACTCCCAGTCCAGTGCCCTATATATTAGACTTCATTGCCTCTCTGAATCAGGCTCAAATGAGTCACATTCAACCAGTATAATGGTATGGTAAATTTAACTTAATAAATGATATTCTCCTGCAAAAGTTAATAGTTTTTGTTGTATTGTTTGTTATTTTTTGCTGATTTAAAGAACTACTAAGTGAACAAGTCAACTATTTAAACAGTTGAAAGGTTTTGTTTTTTTTTTCTTTTTATTCCCAAAATCCAGAATGTCACAGCCAGCGATCATTCTTAAGTGGAGAGTAATGTTTGAGACATTACTTCTGCTATGGTTTGTGCTACACTAATCCTATCTTTTACAAAAAGAGCAGGTTGGCAGTGCTCTTAATAAGTACTGACCTTAGACATCACTTCTAAAAAAATCAAAAAGCTTTTCCTTTCTTTTTTCCTCACAAAGGTATACTAGGGAGTAGCTTGGAAGAAGTATAGATCATGTGAATATGATTTTTGAAGTAATGGAACATTCTGTCACCTTTATCCATCTGATTACATTTTAAGGCAATGCATGCTCAGAGATGGGCTTATAGACCAACACTAAAGGGGTAGAGGAGCAATTCCTGGAGCCATAGTGACAATATACCAGAGGAGAATAGCTTACTTGAGATCAGTGTGGGCTAGAGGATCAAAGAATAGGGGGGAAAAATAACTATCAGGTCTACTGAGCTTTTGAGTGAACCCGAAGGAGAGGTGGTTGTGCCTTAATACAGAAAATTAATGTCAAAATCCAAGAAATGAAGATAACAGCAGTATCACCAATAAAAGAAAATGCATATGAAAAGAAGGGCTTGTTCCAGACTGATGTTCAGCACCCAGAACTCCAGTTGACTTGGAGAATGCTCAGCAGCTGCTAGGGTCTAGACTCGAGCTGGGCAATTTTTTTCAGCAAATAGTAAATTCACTGGAAAATGTAGTTTTGGGTTACAAACTATTTGAAAATTCAGGTCAAATTTAGCAAATAGCTTTGACTGAAGAATCAGGACAAAATTTCAAAAAAGTAAAAGCTGTTCATTTCAATATCTTCAAAATGAAATATTTGACATTTCATTTAGAAACTGTTTCATTTATAATTTTTTTTGTTCAACACAAACAAGTTTCTGCAGGGTTTTCATTTCGGTGAGAAAAAAAATGGAAAGATTCTGTTTCAATTTACAACTAATCAATTTCCTCCCCAGATTTTCAGGTCAGCCAGAAACCTGAAATATCCATTATCTGCTCAGCTGTAAGTCAAACACTTTAAAAATCCTCGCGAGACATTACTTCGCCTATGAGATTCCTCCCTCAGTGTAATTTTTAGTTGTCATTAAAATCTGAAAAAAGCTCTTCACTCTCCTTTCTATGTTAATTTTTTTACCACATAGCATGTCTACCAGACATAGCCTTTATATTTAAGTCTTTATAATCGTCTCCAGAGGAATTAATTTGAAAAGCTAATCTATCCTTAGTAGCCCAATGCATGAAGAAGAGTTGATATGAAAAGAGAAGATACCAGATTTTTCATTACCATTTTGTCATTAGCGTTCATTAAGCAAATAACAAAATCTACATATACATTATCTTACACAAAACTGATGGCTCACCCTATTGCGCTCATTGCTGCTGCACATCCTTTTTTGTCCTTTGTCTTAGGAGTTTTTTTCAGCTTCACTAGTTATACAAGTCAGTCGTCATGCCAATCAGACTTGCTTAGATGCTAGAGTAAGGGGCACACTTGACCCCTTAAACAGACAAAGTCTGACAGCTGTCCTTCTTGGTTGATACATGGGAGATTAAACTGGGGACGTCCAGGGCTAAAAGCTATTAGCTACTACAGCTTGAGCTAAAGAGTCAACTCATTTAGCTGTAACCACTCATATCCTTTGTGAATTAGCACAGATGGGGACATATATTTCAAACTTACTAATAGGTTACACAGATCTTCCTGAATCTACCCTCAGAACCAAACACCATGCAGAGCTTATAGTTTCAACCATTTTTATTCAATAACCATAATTAAAGGAATATACGATATAGAAAAGTAGAATCAGATCCACAGCAGGTGTATCTGGACCTATGACTTCACATATTAACAATTACCAAATACTTCCCCCCACCCCCCCGGAATAAATGGAACTTACTCACTCTTTGGCTATATGGCCTTGGATGGGTAAATATGAGACTCCGGATCCCTTAGAGCTATTTTTCCTTGAACAGGGCATGGAGCAATGGCACCAACCTGCTGAAATCAAGGCCATTCTTTGCATAACAATTTCACATAGGAAGGTTTTCTACTTGGCTAATGTGCTTGTTAAATATAAATTGACTCATAAGGGCTCTTTAAATCTACAGAAAGTGAAAAGGGAACTGAGCATAAAAAGGGAAGTGATTCCTGCCTAAGATCAATTATGGCAGCTGTTCCGATGGGGAAATATTGAGCTGCAGCCACCATTATCCCACCTCAAAAGTAATAATCTAAGTCATTATTGGGAACAAGTCTATTGGGATATTACAGTAAATAAGCTGTTTTCAGTTGTATTATTTTTTCTTTTATTACGTCGCTTTTTACACAAATATATTAAGAAATTGTGTATTACAGAATTGCCCTAACTCCTTCATAACAATAACCATACCAACCCGAATCTACAGGAATCTATTATAGGGAATTCATTAAAATATGTTCTTAATAGGTCATCAGTGCTCTAGCCCACACTCAGAGAATGCTATATGGGCACAGTGTTAACCAACTACTGACAAAACACTGCTAATACCGAAAGCATACTGAAGCCATTTACAAAACAGGCTGGCTTAACCATCACATGTGAATAGCTTTCATGTTCCTATCCATGTTTATATGAATGGGGAAAAGTAGCCATTAGAGATTTACCCAGTATGTACTAATTTACCTATATACCTGCAAATTAACAGCTGAGCAATCAGTGGTAAGCCTTCTTTACATGCATTCAATAACACAGTGCCCTGCTATGCATTTATTGGAGCTCTATCAAACATACCCTAATAAAAAGCATACAGGGAGGATAAGCTTATGGCAGAGGCAAAGAGAGGATGAAGATTGTTGTGGCCTCTGTATTTGTTAAAAAATGACTTTGTGCATCTGTAACTAAGACAACATAAAGGCAAATCAAATATCTGACTCTATTCTGTGTCTCAGTTCCACATATATCAAATGGGAATAACACTTCTCTACCTCACCAGCTGTTACAATAAAATCCATTAATGTTGGTGTGATGCTCTGACAATACAGTCATGAGGTGTAGTAAATGCAATCATAGAAATAATGAGGAGTCCGGTGGCACCTTAAAGACTAACAGATTTATTTGTCCATAAGCTTTCATGGGTGAAGAACCCACAATCAGGGTGGGTTGAATTGGCCCTGTCAACACTGGTTCTCCACTTGTAAGGTAACACCCTTCTCTTCATCTGTCAGTATAATAAGACCTGAATCTGTAATTTTCACTCCATGTATCTGAAGAAGCGGGTTCTTTACCCACAAAAGCTTATGCCCAAATAAATCTGTTAGTTTTTAAGGTGCCACCGGACTCCTTGTTGTTTTTGTGGATACAGACTAACACGGCTACCCCCTGATACTTGAAATCATAGAAATGTAGGATTGGAAAGGACCTCAATAAGACATCTCATCCAGTCCACTGCACTGAGGGCAGCTGCATCACTGTAGCGCTAAATGAAGATGCTACCTACATCGTTGGGAGAGATTCTCCCAAAGGTGTAGGTACTACACCACCCCGAGAGGTGGTAGCTATGTTGACAGGAAAAGCCCTCCCATCAACTTAGTGCTGTCTACACCTGGAGTTTGGTCAGTGTAACTGCTTTGCTCAGGGTTGTGCATTTTCCACATACCTGAGTGACATAGTTATACCAACATAATTTGGTAGTGTAGACCAAGCCTGTGGCAGGACAACATATTATCTAGACCATCTCTGACAGGTATTTGTCTAACCTGTTTTTAAAAACCTCTAATGATTGAGATTCCACAACCTCCCTAGATAATTTGCTCCAGAGTTTAATTACCCTGACAAGAAGTTTTTCCTAATGTCTAACCTAAATCACCCTTGCTGCAATTTTAGCCTATTGCTTCTTGTCCTGCCCTCAGTGGTTAAGGAGAACAATTTATAACATCCTCTTTATAATAACCTTTTATGTACTTGAACAATGATATGTTCCCCCTCTGTCTTCTTTTCTCCAGACTAAACAAACACCATTTTTTCAAATTTACCTCATAGGTCATGTTTTCTAGATCTTTAATCATTTTTGTTGCTTTCCTCTTTTCCCTAAATGTGGTGCCCAAAACTGGACATAGTACTCCAGAAGAGTACTTATCAGTGCCGAGTAGAGTGGAAGAATTACTTCTCATGTCTTGCTTACAACATTCCTATTAATGTATACCAGAATGGTGGTAGCTTTTTTTGCAACAGTGTTACATTGTTGACTCATATTTATTTTATGATCCACGATACCACCCAATTTAAAATCCTGCCACATACCTTGGATGTCCTAGAGTTCCTTGAAAAACTATTTGGAAGAATTATTAAAATGGAAAATGTTATATAATCTAGATACAGGGATTCCCTCCTCCATCACTCTCATAAGAACAAGACACAATACCTACCGTTCAGATTTTTCACTCTAAAGGCCTAATCCTGACAATATTTATGCATAGGGGTAGTCTCATTAAATTAATGGGACTATTCACATACATAAAAGTATTCCCATACTTAAATGTTTGCAAGATTAGGGCATAAGATATTATAAAAATAGTGATTGCATTCTTTATTTACTCATCTTTTTGAGAAGCTGCTGGCTCTACACAAGAGTAATTATTCAGGAGAACACACAAATGCTGAAGTAGGAAAAATACCAAAATATAGGTACTGTATAATAAAACAAACATGGGGAGTTGGCAGGAAACAGTCCTTGATGGCAAACAACTGAGCAGAACAGATTTGTCCAGAGAGAGCTAAGCCAGTTTACACTAGCTGAGGATCTGACCCCTGAATCGCTGGCTAAGTTGACAGTTTGTCATGGATGGAGCTATAACAACATACATCAGAACAATGAGAATGCTAGAGATATGAAAACTGTCCTTATTTTGCCAGCTGTATACTACTGTACATAACTGTTAAGAGTAACAAATGACTGTTTCTTATATTCCAGGAAGGTATTTTCATTGCACTCTAGAGTTTTATTTATTTTTTCATACTGTCAGAAAACAGATTGACCATTCAATGTGAAAGACTGAATATCTGAAAGGCTATATCTGAGGAAAACCAATTCTCCTAATCCTCTTTTTCTTTGCTTAAGGGGCAGATTTAAAAAGTTCTCTGTGTTTTTAGTATCTATTTTTAAGGGGTTCAAATACACATGTTCTCTTCAGGTTAGCAGTTAAGGTGTGCACGTTACATTTAATGGTCTTTCAGATGTTGAAGACTCAGGAAGGGAATAATGGATTATTTTTTAATTTTCATTTTTTGCTGAATAGATGACTTTCATAACTCCTTTTGTTCATTCTAGAGCTGGTTGAAAAATTCAAAATTTCATACTGATGAAATTTTTCACTGACACTTTAAATATCCATGAAAAAAAAAAAATCACCAGAATGGTATCCTTTTGTTTTTGACCAGCTATATTATATAGTATTAGAATCTAGCCAAAACCTCTAATGATTTTAACTCCATTTCTAAGTGTCATTTTATAGATATGTTAATTAATTAGTTGCAGGAAACTTGAAGGTCTTAGTAACACTGGCTACAGCTAGTGAGATACTGTTGGCCAAATCCTGATTTTTTTGTGCTTAAATTGTTGTGTTACAAAGTAATGTAGTCTGTCACCAAGGCCCATGGCTCCAATCCTGTAATCACTTCCATATAATCACTTAAATATCTGCTGAAATTTAGACACATTAATTTTCCATTTGAAATGAAGAGTCTCATTGACCTCCAGAGAAATAATCAGGTTCCTCAAGACTTGTCTACACTTAAACCACTGCAGCGGTACAGCTGCCCCTCCGTAGCACTTCAGTGAAGATGCTAGTGCTGCTGACAGGAGGTGTTCTTCCATTGGCATAGGTAATCCACCTCCCTAAGAGGCAGTAGCTAGATCAGCAGGAGAATTATCCCATCAACCTAATGCTCTCTAAACTGGGGGTTGGGTTGGGTTGGTTTAACTGTGTTACTCAGGGGTGTGGATTGTTAACTCCCCTGAGCTACATAGTTATACTGACCTACTTTCTTGGCATAGACGTGTTCTAAAGTTAAGCATGTGTGTGAGTCTTTGAAGGCTCAAAAAGTAAGGGCACATATTGAAAAGTGGTAGGCCAAAGTATTTACTAGACAGAGAACTCCAGTATTTTGTTTGTATGCTTTATTGCAAATTGCCAACTTTTCATTTTGAACAATGCGCATACTTTCTTGTTTGGGAGAAATACACTTCTTATGGAAAGAGTTGCATATTAATTTCATTACTCTTTTGTTGCTATTTTTGTCAGTCTCCTCCTCACACCTTTTAAAAAAAGATTCCAGATTTTGTTTTCAGTTTGGGGACAGGTTGGAGAAGAACAGGCATTTGTGGGTAGGCCAGGCAATTGTTTAACTCCATTTTATATTTTTCACTTAGAATTTTACTAATTTTGAAGGCCAGGGGGACGCTAATGATTTTTTCCCCCAATTTTATTTTATTTTTACATCTTGAGTCCATAGCCATGATACACCATAGGAAATGTAGTCCAGCTGGAAAGCCCAGTCAGTAGAGGAGAATGGGGACATGAGGCACCTGATCTAGACCTCCCATGAGGGACCACTGTGTCACTTCTGAATTGAAACATTTGGGGCTTTTACCATATATATTTTTTATTTTTATTTTTTACAAAATATCAAAATTTTCTACAAGGAAGCAGACACTTTTTGGGAAAAAAATCTTAGTTGAAAACCCAATTTTCTGTCAAGATTTTTGAAAGAAATAATTCAACCAGCCCTACAGACTTCTGCATCCACATGTGGGCACAACAGTCAGCCCATACAATACATGTTATGTTTTAAGGCCCAATGCTGCAGTACAACACACTGGACTCATACAACCAAAATCAACATGAACCTTCTTGAAAGAAGCTTGTGTGAAGTCTTGTCTATAGTTTAGGTAAGCAATACATTTTCCTTCAATTTTGCTTTTTTTCCCCATTTCTCATGTTCTTTTTAACTAGGTTTTATTTTAACAATGAACGTACTTTTAAAAACATCCCCTTATTTAAATAGTTCACTGGGCCATTACTGACAAGCAAGCTATTGCTTCACCACTAGAATTATTGGACCAGACCATTTAAACAATTTGGGCATAGTTTTCCTCTCTCTCATTTAATTCATCTCAGTTGCTGTCTAGTACAGAGCTGCAGTCTACAGATAACCCAAGACCTTAGTCAATCAGTCTTGATAACCTAAGAGTCAAACCACATAAGGCTGCAGGTGACAGGTTAACTCATTACAGCAGGAACAATGAGAGGGGCAAAAAGTAGACATTTATACTTATTTTTTCTGTCTCTAAAAATCAGCCATGAAAAATAAGGATAGTGACAACAAAGAACTATATTCATTTTGCTGTAATGACTATATTTCAAAATTGTTCATAAATAAAATTTACTTATGAATAATTATTTAATATTTTTGATACTACAATAAAATAAAAATTAAGGCACAAATCATAGTGTGGCATAGCTAGTACAGCAGTGCTAGGGTGTAAGTCACCTTTTCAGCCTCTGCCCTCATGTGACAGGGTGTACTAACCCTTCACAGGACAGGTGGACGTTAAATAACTGCTCTGAGCTAAAGCACCCACTCCCTCCGCTGCACCTGCTGTGCATGTCAGGCCCGGAGGGAGGATGTAAAAGGAAGAAGAGCAGCTGAGTTGGCAGCAGACTGGGGAGAGAGCAGGCCTTCAATCCTTGGCTCCTGTGGAGGACCTAACGAAAGGCAAGAACTGATTTGGTGACCACTGCCCATCGGCCCCTCTCTTGTGGGAAGGGAGAGCCCAGATGCTGAACGAGTGCTTGGAGACTAGTAATAGAGTTTCACCTGTGAGTATTGAATGAGGCTAAGTATCAGAGGGCTAGCTGTGTTAGTCTGGATCTGTAAAAAGTGACAGAGTCCTGTGGCACCTTATAGACTAACAGACGTATTGGAGCATAAGCTTTTGTGGGTGAATACCCACTTCGTCAGATGAATGAGGCTGTGGCCCATCAAAAGCTCCCTGAAAGAAGAGAGTCCTACCACACCCTTAGATTACTTCGTGTTTAATTGTCCTTTTGAAGTTTCACTGCCCTGGAAGGGGATGGACTTTTACAGGCTTAGCCGGAGGACTGAGTCTCCCACAATAGGACCTGTGCCGTTGACTGCCTGGATATCGAAGACCAGAGGCTAGATGAGTTCAGGGCCTCACATACTCCAGGGTAAGTGCTGTGGCAGCCCAACTCTGTGGCATCTGATTACCTGCATCTCTGGTAGCAGTGTGGGAAGGTAAAAAGGCTCTGGAAAGCCACTATGTCCCCTGCTTTTGCAGGTGGACAAGAATAGTTGGGGATTGGTCATAGTCTTGGCTTTGCCCTGCAATGCTCCCAGTGGCATAGTTACATCAGTGCATTGGGGAGCTTATGCTGCATTGGGTACAAATGGAATAACAGGAAAGTTGGGAAGAGGTTGTGATATCCCAATTGTCCTGCTTGTTTTGTCCATGTATTCATTAAATGGAGCATCTCTAAGATATCTTGCCATCAACTTACATTTGATATGTTCAAAACTGAATTCATAGCCTTCTCTTTCCAATCCACCTTACTCTTTGCTGCAGGCAACACCACCACCCTCCCTGTTACTCCGGCCTGTAAATGTGGTTGTTATCTTTGACGCCACACCGTCTTTATACCAGACAATTCAGTCTTTATCCAAGTCCTGCCACTTCTTCCTCCACAAAATCTCTAAGATCTGGATTTTAATTTCTAGCCCTTCTAGTAAAATTCTTGCCCAGACCCTACTCAACTCCCATCATGAAAGTCACGTCTCCTCTTTTCTGGTTTTACTGAAACTCACCTGACTTTCTACAGATCCATTTAATGGGGAATGTCTGACATTTCTGTTAATTAATTTGGTTTATTTAAATGGTTTCAAGTGTGTAATGTTTTTTTAAAGATTATATGAGCATTAGTAACTTGAAACTATTTAGCTGTGCATATATACGGCCTATATAAATGCAGGTTTCTTATTACTGTTTCCCTCATCCTTCCTCTCTTATTCCTTCCAATTGTATCCTATATCCACTGACTGTAGCTTGTTTTAAACTGTAAGCTCTTTGAGGCAGGTATAGTCTTTTACTCTGAATTTGTGCACAGCCTAGCACATTTTGGCTCTGGTTAGACCTATAGCCAATAACATAATATGGATAACACATATAATAAGTAATATATGGACTGCAAAAGCTACCAGTTTGTTTGTGGGAGCAATTCAGGTTGTTGATCAACAAAGCTGTATATGGTTTGGGTTCTGTTTTTGGTTTTGAAGTTTGGCACTTGTTCCAACATATTCATGCAACAAATGAAGGTTAATATATTCACACTGAGTGAAGTTCACAAGTGATGTGGGAGGCCAGTGAAAAACTCTTTGCAATAGTTAAGTTTCGCAATAAGGCTTTTGTCTGACCTGCAGGCAGAGCAGCAGAGGTGTCTGTGCATGCCCTAACTGCATAGGTTGGTGCAAATGGCTGCACTGGTGGTGGGGGGAGGGGTCAGAAGCAGACCAGGGGATCCATATCTATGGGGATCTGCCTTACCATTAAACCTTGCAAAGCAGTTTTTCCCCTCTTGCAGGACAAATCCAATTTTGATGCATTTATGCGTCTTATACAAAGATAAACAAGAGATGTCACTTTGTTTTTGGAAGAAGCAATACATCTAACACCCAAATGAATGAAAAATGACAATTTATAAATTGCTTATTAGCCTTTTGCACTGAGCCAGAATGGGATCTTACTAACTGCCAGCAAACAAGGCCTCCTGCCTTGCTAGTCCCTGATGTCGCCACTTGTCACTGTAAAAAGCTTATTGTTTCATGTTGAGGGCAGACTGAGCTGAGGGGCTTCAGATTTACATTTTCTTCAGAGTGCAGTGTGCCATGGGACAGTGAAAGGTTGATCAACCAAACTTCAAAGAGGTGAGAGGAAGCATGTAATTTCAGAAAGAAGTACAGAGGTTGTTTTCATTTAATGTTGTCTTTCTTTTTATTTCATTACTGGAGGAATGGGAAACTACACTGATCCAAAAGTCTGGGATTTGCTCTCTCTATATTCCTGAACCTGTACTGTGAGGAGGGGGGGCAGAGGGAAAAGCCCTGCTAGGTCAAGAGACTAGATTTGGCCTGACAACATTTTAAAAAATCTAGTGTCCTCTGAATCACAAGACCTAGGAAGAAATACACTCTGCCATTGAATCTTGGATTCCTAGCTTAAAATGATAGAAAACCTTTATCTTTAATATTAGGGCATGAAATAGATCTTAAAATAACATCTTTCTGATTATCATCTCGATTTGTTTCCCTCTCCCTGCTTCTCTCCTTGCCCCATGCTTTCATTCTGGCCTGATTTTGATAGCTGCTATTTCAAGAACTAATGCCAGAGAAGCACAGCTAGACCTAGGAACTGACAAAGACCTGACATAGATCTAAGGTCTGTTATCTTGTGAGCTGCCAGACCTAGAAACAAACTCTTTCTGCCATCTGTAAGCTTGGAATTCCAGCTTTCAAGTGACATAAAATATGAATCTCTAACTCTAGTGTTCATGAGATATTGGCTGTTAACAATCCATGTGGGAAAAGGATTGCAAAGCTGTTTTGCTTGCAGGTCAGTACAAATGTTTTCAGGATCAATACACTTTTCCAAGCATTTCTCCTAGACTACTTATCAGACAGGAGAGAAAAATATCCCTGTGTATTTCACACTTTGCTTTATATCTGTAAGTTAGCCAGAATATAAATCTACTGATAAATCATATTTTACGTAGGAGATCATACCGTAGCTTCTTGGCTTGTTTTCAGATCTACAATTTCCCTTTTGTTTTATTACAATAGGACACCCTTTGTGTCCTTCTCAGCATACAAGTCCTCTGTCTGTAAGCCAGAGTATCAAACTCCCAACCTCATTTTACTTTGTATGCTTTTCCTCTGCTTCCTAATGTACATTGCACCTGTATGATGGTTCGTTCCTTGCTCATAAAGGAAAAGGGTGAAATCCTGACTCCAATGGAGCCAAGATTTCACTTATGGATTCTATCTGTCTAGGTACTTATATGCCCATCACCATTGTAATGTCTGCATCCCTCATTGCAGGAGTCTTGCCTCACTGTTGGTTTATTTTCCTCTTTTAGTAGGTAATAGGTGGGGGACTTTTCTTTTTCCCCTCTTTGCTGCTGGGAGGCAAAGCCCTCTGCTCCCATCCCTCCCTATTCACTGATTGCAGGGATGTGTGAGGAAGGATCTCCCCAGTTAAAAGGGGAGAACCATCTTTTGTATTTCACCCTCACTTCCCTTCCCACTCCAGGGAAGGCAATGTATTAACTCCCCTTTCTTTGTCTCCCCAGAAGAGGATGGTAAAGCAGCTAATCTTGTCTGAGGCATACTGATTATACCCTTTTCCAGAATGTAGAAGGGCAGCAAGTATTTTTGTGGGGGTCAAACAGACTCTTCCCCAATTTCTGAAAGTCATTGTGAAACATGGGGTCCAGGATTCAACCCTGAATGTCCTAAAATGTGTGATATTCTGGATCCCAGTCCATGCACTCTCTAGTCTCCTGAAATGCAAGTGTTACCTATATGATAAAAAACAAGGGCTTTGTTGAACAGCAAGTAGAGATTTTTGTGTTATGCATCCAGTAGTTCTGAAAATCAATAGAAGCTCCTTTTATTTTTTAATTGATCTCTTAATGAAATGGTATTATCCATAAACATTTTGAGTAGACATGTGATTGTCATTTCAGACCCAGGTAGTAAAAGAGTTCTTTTGCAATGCAACTTGTCTCTGTGAATAATGATAGAAATTCCTAAGCCGCTTTGCTATATTTACTAGGTTACAGCTATGGTTGTGGAAGGAGACATCTTCATATCCTAATGTATTAGTTCTCTCCTTCAGATAAATTGAAAGATTGTTATGATTTAAAAACACTATGTAGACATCTCTGGCTGATCAATTACCTCTCTCCTAAATTAATCTATGAAAGCACAACAACAAAAATTAACCAGAAATTCACAATATATTACCCATCAACATTGTTTATTATTCCATCTCTGGTTAATTTACTTCCTATCTGGATGCTGACAGTGATATAGGGAAAAAGTAAAATAGAATTTTTATCTCCTCTTCAAACAATGAAGAATGAAATTCTTCCAGCTATCTGCCTCCTGCATGTTTTTTTTAAGTGATGATGTTTGATTGCACTTGTGGATAGTACAGCAAGTACACTCTGCTTATGATTTTGAAGTAGCCAGGCTATTCTGTTTTGACCTTCTCTGGCTTATATTAATTTTGACAAATACTAACACTTTCCACTGCAGAGGACCTAGCATTGCTGTGCTGAGTGTTAAGGCTATCTTTGAGAAAGCTGGTTAATTTTGTGCTTTGGGCATACACCTGCCAAGAATAAATCATTGGGTCAGCTTATGTTTGGGATTGTTACCTCTGAAAGTTGTTGACTAATTGATGTTGAATTTGCTCAGGACTTATACAAATGTAATTTTGGTCTTCTTAGTTATTGAAATGATTCATGATTCTGCCTAATGGATACAGGTTTCCATAGTGACTTAGATTCCTCAAAACTTGTGCAAAATCAGAGCTACAGTCAGAGAGGAGCTCACCAGAGCCCAGCACAGTGATCTAGGCTCAGAATTCCTTTGTAGCTCTCATCCCCTCTTGGGATCTTGTGTCATAGGGTGGAGAATGGAGGAGACAGGAATCAATGACCTAAAGATCTCCCACCTCTCAAAAGGCAACAGCAACATCAGCCTCTCGAGCCTCCAGCAGAGCTGCAAAGGAAGGAGAATGAAGGTCATCAGAGTAGGAAAGGAGCTTAGTGGTGACTGCACTTGACATTGAGTAGCAGGATGTGGAGAGAAGAGACAAGATATGGCATGAAAGTTTTCCTGAGGAATAGGGGCATAGGGGAGGAAGGGGGTGTTGATAAGGACTGGAGGGTATTGTAGGTAGATATGAGGTCAGAGCAAAACATTTTAGCCTAATATTTAGCCCCTCTGCCTCTGTCATTTATATTGTGTGTAAACTTTAATCCCCACTACACTTCCTTCATGGTAAGTGCTATAATCCTCATTTTACAGAAGAGGATATTAGGACACTGCCAAGTTAAGAGACATCCCAAAATGATATCATCAGTCAGTGGCAGACCTAGAACTGGAACTCAGGTCTTCCAAACTCACAGCCCTTTTCTCTGTCTCCATGATATTTCACCTACTGTTGTTTAAATAGGCACTAGAGTGGGCTTATTCATACCTTTTAAAACACATAAAAAACTGCTGTATCTTCACCCTATGAACCAAATTATTAAGATTTATGTAAAGAGATAATAAAACATAACAACGAACCTAAAGCTACCTGTGTGAAGGCAAATTTAAAATCCACTTAGACTTCAATAAAAACAGTATATCATACTATAATCATTTACTCCATACCCTTTAACATAGTTAGCTTGCTGAGCACTTAGAAGAGCTCATGGATTGCAATAGCATGGAAGCTAAATTACATTTTAGCCTGTGAAGGATGATTTTTTTCCCATTATTTATTCGGCCAGCATGAGAAACTTAATATTACTTTTATTTGCATTTCTAAAAGTACATTTGGGATGATAAGAAAGCAGCAAATGTTCAACAAGCTAACAATTTTACCTTCTTGCTTTCTAATATTTATTTTTGCTAAATATGTTATAATAACTCAGGTTGTGTTATAAGAGAGACAATCTTCTGTTAAATGATACTGCTTACATCTATGGGTCAAAATCTACCAAGACTTACACCCTGGGCAAATTTACTGATTACAGTGGGATTTCAAGGGGTATAACTAAGGGCATAATTTGACTATAGGTCCAGAACTTTATAAACTTATCCA
This sequence comes from Trachemys scripta elegans, assembly GCF_013100865.1. Classification (NCBI taxonomy): domain Eukaryota; kingdom Metazoa; phylum Chordata; order Testudines; family Emydidae; genus Trachemys; species Trachemys scripta. Next base: position 176,118,385 of record NC_048298.1, on the reverse strand, counting down.
TAGAATTATAGAACTGGAAGGGACCTTGAGAGGTTATCTAGTCCAGTCCCCTACACTCATGGCAGGACAAATTATCTAGACCATTCCTGACAGGTGTTTGTCCAGCCTGCTCTTAAAAATCACCAATGATGGAGATTCCATAACCTCCCTAGGCAGTTTATTCCAGTGCTTTACCACCCTGACAGTAAGGAATTTTTTCCTAATGTCCAACCTAAACCATCCTTGCTGCAATTTAAGCTCATTGCTTCTTGTCCTATCCTCAGAGGTTAAGAAAAACAATTTTTCTTCCTCCTCCTTGTAACAACCTTTTACAAACTTGAGAACTATTATCATGTCCCCTCTCAGTCTTCTCTTTTCCAGACTAAACAAACCCATTTTTTTTTCAATCTTCCCTCATAGGTCATGTTTTCTAGACCTTTGATCATTTTTGTTGCGCTTCTCTGGACTCTCTCCGATTTGTCCACATCCTTCTTGAAATGTGGTGCCCAGATCGGGACACAATGCTCCAGTTGAGGCCTAATCAGAGTGAAGTAGAGTGGAAGAATTATTTCTCGTGACTTGCTTACAACACTTGTGCTAATATATCTCAGAATGATGTTTGCTTTTTTTGCAACAGTGTTACACTATTGACTCATATTTAGCTTGTGGCCCATTATGACTCACAGATCCCTTTCTGTATTACTTCTTCCTAGGCAGTCATTTCCCATTTTGTATGTGTGCAACTGATTGTTCCTTATTAAATGGAGTACTTTGCATTTGTCCTTATTGAATTTCATCATATTTACTTCAGACCATTTCTCCAGTTGGTCCAGATCATTTTGAATTTTAATCCTATCCTCCAAAGTATGAATGTATTCATTGTGCGTGAGTAAATATCCTTTGTTTTAGCGGAACACAGTGAATTGTTTATTTTTTAGTGTTAGTAGGCAGCAACAGGAAGGATAAAGAACTCATACCAACTGTTTTTATGATTAGCTCATGGGGCCCATGTCTAAATCAACTATGTACTGTCAAAACAAAGTAATATCAAAGAAAAGAATGTATGTGAAGCTAAAGGGACAGAGGAGAAAAACAGAAGCTAATTACCTCTTTATATCTTGTCTCATTCTTTTGTTTTTAAACTGTAGTTTAGTTGATGGATGGTCTTAAATTGTTTTAAATAATGGAGAGTAAAAAGACTGGAGAAGAACTTATATAAATATGCAAAGTGGAAAGACAAAATCTTCTTTATCAGCTGGGTTATGCCATATACTGCTGTTACTGCCAGAGGAGAAAGTTAACTTTTTATGCCCAAGGACATGGGGGGGGGGGAGCTTTAACAATGGCTAGGAAAAATCAAGATGCTGCATTAATTTCAATAATTCTGTAAACTGCCGTTCACAGTGGGCCAGATTCTACCACAGTGGGTAGGGTGCAGCTCTGTTGACTTTAATAGAGTTGTCCTCACTCACTCCAGTGGTGAATTTGGTTAACAGTCTTCATCATCAGGCTACATTACTAATTCTGCTTCTGTTAGTGAGGGCAAGATTTTGGTAAGGAAAGTCAAACATGTAAGTCTCACGACTGTCTTCCAGTCTATCAGTTCCCTACTGCATTACTAAAAATGTTTGCATATGAGAATGAGTTTGGCACTTTATTCAAGTGATAAAGGTTGTAGTAACAAACACACCATTGTGGGAATTTAATGCTGTAGATCAATGGCCCTGTGTGAAAGGTATACAGAGGGAAGGTGTTAATATAAAAATATTGAGTCATAACTAACATTTTCTGCTTTTAAAATATTCTACTTTTAGACAAGTGGTACATTTTTCAAAAGCACCTCAGTGACTTAGGAACCCGTGACTAAGACTCCTAAGTCACTGAGGTGCTTTTGAAAAAAATTACCCCAGCTTAATAGCTCATATTTTTACACTTTTTTTTACATCAGACAAAAAAAAATTACATGGGCTGACAAGAAAGCTGTAACAACCACATTTAACACTATTTATAATTCTTTCCATTTACAAAGTGCTTTATACATTAATTCAATCTGAAAATGTACCTGTGAGGTAGTATTTTCCTCTCTGTACTATTGGAAAACTGAAGTAAGGAGGCTTAATGACTTGCCCAAGGCTAGAGAGGGAGGTGTCTATCAGAGAGAATATTGGAACTCAGCTAAAGCTGACAATCTTTATTGCAAAGTGCGTAACTCCTAGGAGTGTCTGTAGTAAACACCTATACGTACTCAGTGAAAATCAAAATAATCTTAAATGCTGAGTAGATTTACATTGTCTCCAATGAAACTGCTATAAAATGCATTGAAATTTTTGGACCATTACAGCAAAACAATAATATTTTTTTCCTATATGTTATTCTGGAAAAAGCGCTACAAAATTAGTGTCTGAGTATTAAATTTAAGGTTGGCCTCTGAAAAGATGTCCAGCCACAACTGCTCACATCTAGATTACTAAAGGAAGAAGCCACTGAAGTAGCATGAAGACAATACAAATTTGCAGGTATGTGTTTGAATTTTGATTAGCTGTAACCGTGGTTAATAATGACTTGTCTGCTACACAGCAGATATTTTTATCAACAGTATCCTTTTGTAATAAATTGCATATTTACAAGAACTCCATTTTCAGTGTCCCTATGAGATAATGCATCAAGCTCAGGAACATCAATAAAACTGACTTTAGTGCCCAAGAAAATACTGATATAACTGCTTGTTTTCAACTAGTTCCAGTGACTCATAAATAATGTTACATCCATAGGTATGCCATCAGTAAAATGATTATTATCTCCTGTACAGCCTCAATACCAGTAAATCAATTACAAACTTAAATTGCCTTTAAAATCATGCTGTTGTTTTAGAAACTGTAGGGGAGAACAAATCCTCACTAAATTGTCTTCATATAAGTGAATTTAATATATTTCCATTGTTATGTGGATTGTATTCAGCAGTGTAGGGCTGTTTTTATTATTGTATACAATTCATGTGTTTCTTTTGAATAGAGAGAAGTTGTCCGTGGTTCAGTCTTTGACAGAGCAGGCATTGGGTACCGCCTCACTCACTCTGACAGGCAGGATAATGATGATCACTATTCATGACTTTCCTCCCTCTCTGGGATGTCCTCCTCAGTGTCTGAGGCTTGGTCCCTACACTCAAGAAGGCATCTTCTGCAGCTGTGTCTGACTGCCATTTCTCTGAAGCAGAGAAGGCTGAGCAGGAAAAGTAAGGAAAAAGGGGATGATTTGAAAAAAAAAGATCAGCAGTGCCTTTTTAATAGAACTTTCCCATGCTGGCCTCAATTATTTTTCTGCTCATCTTAAGAGAAATCTCCACTATTCCAACTAATGGTTGTCACAGCTCCAGAAATAGGTACAAACAAAACCAGCCTCTTGGCTCCTTCATGGTAGCAGAGCAGCTCATCTTCAAGGGCAAAAGCTCTCTCCCCAAGACTGTGGCTGAGGAGTTCTTTGGGGCTGGGAAAGATAAAGCCACTCTGTCCAACTCTCGTGAAGGAGAGACACACTGGGTTCCTGTGGGAAGAGGTTCTGAGACACCCTAAGTCTTGCAATAGAGAAGCTTCAAATCTTCGACAAGGCATGGCATCTCAACAAAACTCCCTTCCACTGCCCTATCTCTCTGGCCCCCAACCCTGTGAAGTATATGAGCTCATTTTACATAGAATCAAAAGCTACAAGATCAAAACTTTGAAGATCTTATAGTCTATAGTAACTGCAACAATACAGACTGCTGGGGGCAATAATATTTGGGGGCATAAGGAAGGAATCCACAGCATAAGGTTGTTCTGTTGCTTATGTCAACACTGTACAGGAGTTAGGCCTGGACCCTGTTTTCATTGAAGTCAAGGGAAAAACTCCCATTGACTTCAGTGTGCAGGATCAGGTCCTTAGTGGCTAGAATTTAGTCTTTTTAAATATCAGACTAAATAGAGGATAATTGAGGGGAGTTTAGGTCTTAAGGGGAGAATAGGAGAAGGGAGGCTGTACAGTTTACAATATCAGGGAGGATATTCCAAGCACAGTGGGCAGCATCGGAAAAACTACTAAAAGAAGGAACAAAGGCAACAATGAGACAGGTGGAACTAGCAGATGGTAGAATCTAATTGGAGAGTAGTAAGTGACCAGTGACAACATGTAAGATGGGGATGATTTGAGTACATCCTTTGAACCTATGTTGAGGAGTTTGAAATTGAGGCAGAAAAGAAGATGCAGTGCCAAGGTGGGAGCAGGAGATGATGAGAGGGATAGAAAATGTTTCATGGGAGAGAAGACTCATGGGGACTATCATAAGCTAAAAAATGGGGGCGGTCCCACCTCTGCTTAGTCATAACCCCCTACCTGTTTCTATTTGTCTTCCACCATAATCCCTCCACTGTCTGATACAGATATAATGATCATTCCTGCTATTAAAATAAACTTTTCAAACAGGTTGGAAAATATAGTAGGAAGATTTGGTGAAATAAAAAGCCACTAACCTCATCACACTTCTGCTTGTCTACAGAATATGTGATTGCACACCTTGCCTTTCCTCATAGCTCCTGGTCAAAAAGCTAGGGTTTGTAAGTATGACATTATAGAGTCACATTCAGAATTCACTATAGGATTAATGTTTCAGTCTTGTTATAATAGTTCCTCACCTAACACCTTACTCCTCACTGTCAGTCAACCTGTAACACCTGGATAACAAGTTTTTTTGTCATATTGTGGACTCAGTTACATCATGTCAGTCTGGAGAAACTCCATGTATGTCAGCGGGGTTTACACAGGCAAAGCAGCATTCATTTTCCCCACCCATGTTTAACTTTAAGAATGATTGTGATTATACACTATCCTTATTTGTAGACTTAATTTATTGGTATTGTGCAACAGTTCACAAAATGTATGAGAGAAGCTACGCTGAGTTTTTGACTAAACCCCATCTCACTGTTGTTCCGCAACAATTATTTTCTTCCTTGTCACACTGTACATGTCACATCCTCACTCTGTTGTAATTTTATTTTATTTTTAAAAAGCACCTGAGGGGGGAGCAGGAAGAATCCACCTACAATGCAAAAACATTGTAACAAGTATTTTCATCCCTCTACTTTGTATGAAAACTTCCTGCCTGATATCCTCCCCCAATGCTTCGTGTCATGTTTATCTAACCTTTACTATAAGCTTCTTAAGACAGGGATCATGGTACAGATCCTCACAGGTATTTAGGTGCCTAAGTCTAGCTGAAATCAATGGGAGTTAGATGCCTAAAAACCTTTTGAGGATCTGGATCCAAGTCCTCATTATCTTTGTAAAGTGCTATACACAACTGCCTAATGATACCACCACTGCTGACAAAAGCAAAGTCATAATACTGTCACCACTGATTTTTCATCCGTGCATTTTCTTCACAACTTCTTTATTCACTTTTCAAATTTCTCTGGGTGCATTGAAGGAACAGTAGACAAAGCAGCTGTTGTAATTTCTACCAACAAATCATGTTTTGTTTTCGAAAGAGGGGCTAGACTATGTCAAGTCAAGTGTAGCTTAAAATCCAATACATTATTTTTTGAGAGACTATTGTGCATGTCAGCAGGAAAGACTTGTACTGACTATTAACAAATACAAGAATGTATAATTAAGAGACAAAATTCTGATTACTGTTGCATTCAAGAGCTGCATGTGAGATTTTTCAAAGAAAAGTTTATCCCCTATTCTGATCTCAGACAAATGGGAGTCAAGGAAACTACATACCTAATATCCCATTGAACATTTGGCTGTAGGATTGTCTTACACACCTGACAGAGCTCTGTGGTTCAAAAGGGTTATAGCTAGCTGGTCCCTGATGGCAGGACTGGATTAACTTTTTGTGGACCCGGCGCCAAACATATTTGTGGGCCCCCATTGGGGAAATAGGGCATGTGATGGGGGGCGGTCCGCAGAGCGAGGGGCCAGTTGGGGGCAATGAGATGCAGTGCAGCAGGAGTGGCCCCACTCAGCCCAGCACAAGAGCATTGTTTACAAACCCCAAACTGCTAGACGCACACTGGCCCGCCCAGCCCTGTGTTGTCAGCATGCCCCTTCCAAACTGCCCCCCTGCCCAGTGCCCTGTCCTTATGCCAGCGCCCCCTCACTCAGAGACCTCCCCCACAGATTCCTATGCCCAGCACCCCCTGCCTAGAGACCCCTCCCGCTGACCTCCCACCACAACTGCACAGCACCCTGCACACCATACCCCCTGCCCAGCTTCCCCACCCACAGATCCCCTACTGTCCAGCACCCCCTTCACAGTCCCACCATCACAGCTGTACAGTGCCCCATATTCCTGAGGGAATTCTGCATCAAATTCTGTGCATAATATTTTAAAATTCTGATTTTTTTTATAATAAATAAATGTGGAAGCTCCACCACGGAAGTGGGGAGCACAGGCCACTGGCTGCATGGAGGTGGGAGAATACCCTGCAACCTCCCCCACCCCCCTGGGACAGGGACTTGGCAGTGAGACTGACCCTGACCCTGACACAGCACAAGGGCCAGGCCTGCCATCGAAACACCCTTGGGCCTTGCCCCTTTTTCTGCCAGGCACACTAGATGTGGGCAGGGAGGCTCAGCCCGGAAGCAGGATTCAAGTGCAGAGGGACTTAGTGTGGGGGTATCCAGATGGGAGTAAGAGGATTCTGTATGTGGGGTAAGAGGGTTCTGTGGGGGGAAGTCTGGGTGCAGGCAGCTCAGTGGGGGATCTGGATGCACAGGGAAGTGCCAGGTGCAGGGGCAATGGGAGTCTGCAGCGGGGACCAAGTGAAAGGGGTTGGAGCTCAGTGGGGGCGGATTCTGGGTGCAGGGGAGGTGCGGTTGTTTTACTTAAAGTACTGCACAGGATCTTTTCAGGGGGAATAAGGCAAACGCCACATTCATTTGTAATACATGCATCAATCAACATTGTATCATATGCATATGATCTATATTACACTCATGCACTCACATACACACACACAAACACACTCCGTCTTGTTTATGTTACCAACATAAGAACATAAGAAAGGCCGTACCGGGTCAGACCAAAGGTCCATCTAGCCCAGTTTCCTGTCTACCGACAGTGTCCAATGCCAGGTGCCCCAGAGGGAGTGAACCTAACAGGCAATGATCAAGTGATCTCTCTCTTGCCATCCATCTCCATCCTCTGACAGACAGAGGCTAGGGACACCATTCCTTACCCATCCTGGCTAATAGCCATTAATGGACTTAGCCACCATGAATTTATCCAGTTCTCTTTTAAACTCTGTTATAGTCCTAGCCTTCACAACCTTCTCAGGTAAGGAGTTCCACAAGTTGACTGTGCACTGTGTGAAGAAGAACTTCCTTTTATTTGTTTTAAACCTGCTGCCTATTAATTTCATTTGATGACCCCTAGTTCTTGTATTATGGGAATAAGTAAATAACTTTTCCTTATCCACTTTCTCCACATCACTCATGATTTTATATACCACTATCATATCCTCCCTTAGTCTCCTCTTTTCCAAGCTGAAGAGTCCTAGCCTCTTTAATCTCTCCTCATATGGGACCCGTTCCAAACCCTTAATCATTTTAGTTGCCCTTTTCTGAACCTTTTCTAGTTGCTCCCCTTAACTTCACTGGCCAGGTGGGTTAGATAGGGGAGGGGTGGAGCCGGGCTTCTGCCGATCTGGATCAATGCTTCGATGTTGACAAGACCCAGGGTCCTCTGCAAGACACCTCACATTTATAGTAGCTTCCCCCTATGAAAATCTATACCAGATTCAAAATCTGTGTCTGTTGGTCCTTTATGCTGCTTCCTTCTGGGTGTTGTCACAATACTGTTCAAAGAGGTTGTTTCCAAAAGAAGGTGCTTGATTCTAACCCTCCTCCCCTCCCATCCCCCGAGGCCATCAATATGTCTGCTCTTTAGTTGAGCCCACTTGACAAGTTTGATTGTCCTTGGGTCTGGCTTCTATCCCCTCTCCAACTAGCTGTCTGGAGGTGCCTGCCTTCCACCCCTTGCTCATTCACACCTCATTCATTCAACACGGCAATTGATTAAGGGGGGGCGGGAAGAGATCTTATTCTACTCCTAGCAAAAAGATATTTTTCTTCTACTTTAACTATCCTTAGGGGCTATAACATTATACCAAGGCTTAACACAAAGTTTTCTATACGTTTTTCTACATAGGGATCTGATACAAAGTTCCTATATCAAAGGACTTGATACAAAGTTATATGAAAATAGCTTAATACCGGGTTATATGAAGAGGCATAATACAAAGTCAGATGAAAGTTATGTGAAAATGCTAAATACAGAGATTTATCTACAGGGTTCATTTGGGTGGGTGTCTAGGTGTAGGTGGTTGGGGCTCAGTGGGGAGGGTGTCTGGGGGGGCTCATCGGGGTGGTACAGATGCAGGGGAGGTGGGGCTTACCAGGGTGAGGGTTTGATGGGCCTGCTTAACAGGGGAGCCCCAGCTGCTGCCAAGGGGATCTGCATGCTGGGCCCCCGTTTCCCCTATCCCAGGGATCGGTAACCTTCAACACGTGGCCCACCAGGGTAAGCCCCCTGGTGGGCCGGGCCTGTTTGTTTACTTGCCGCATCCACAAGTTTGGCCGACTGTGCCTCCCACTGGCTGTGGTTTGCCGCTCCAGGCGAATGGGGGCTGCGAGAAGCCGCAGCCAGCACATCCCTCGTCATGCAGCCCTCCATTTGCCTGGAACCACGATCGGCCGAACCTGCAGATGTGTCAGGTAAACAAACTGGCCCGGCCCACCGGGGAGCTTACCCTGGCGGGCCGTGTGCCGAAGATTGCCGATCCCTGCCCTATCCCCTTCTCTACCCCATCCCCTGCCCCTTCCCTACCACTCATCTCCTCCCCATCCCACTCCCTTCTTTCCCTACTGCCTCTGTCCCCCTGCCCTGCCTGCCCCACCATGGGCACTCACTGTTGTACAAGATGAAGGATGGCTCCCAACACACAGAAGGGAGCTCAACCAGCACTAGGACCCAGAAGGTGGTGTCCAGCTGCAAAGTCCAGGGAGCTGAGCAGCACCTTCTTTTTTCAGCCTGGCTGTGCAGCTCTGCAATCAGAGTGGGTTTGCCCGTTCCACCCCCCCTCCCAAAGACCCCACCCCTGCCTCTTCTCTGCCTCCTCTCCCCAGGTGAGCATGCTGTGGCTGTGCTCCTCCCCCACCCTCCTTCCAGCAAACAGCTGATTGCCAAACAGCTGATCGGCGGCAGGGAGGGGGAGGGCGAGAAGGGAGCAAGCTGTGAGAAGAGGCAGGGGATGGGGAGCTTGGCTGCCCTACTGCAGCAGGAGCCTCACCGCCAGGAGCACCAAGCTTCTGCCCCCCACAGGAGAGAGTGGGGGGCGGAGAAGAGTGGGCCTGGTCGGGACCCCCCTGGAGTGTGGGCCCGGCTCCATGGCACCAGTGGCTCCATGGTAAATCCGCTACTGCCTGATGGCTTCTGACAGGAGGCAATGAGCACTTATATTAAAAGTCACTATAAAGAATTCTGTGCACTGTATCCTCTCCGACAATTGGCATCTACTCTTCACAGCCAGCATGATTCAAACTATGTCTACTCATCTGTAACAACTACACACCTGTCCTCACCAGAGCGCCTAGAAAAAGAGATCAAGGCTAAAATGTATCCCACAATGTGTGTGTGTCTCTGAGTACATAGTTGGGTCAAAGTTGGATGATTTTTAAACAATTAACATACATTTACAAAGCTATTACTGCTTCTTTACATGACTAGGTTCAGAAGTGTGTGTATATTTATATGCACATGCAGTTGGATGTGTGTATATAAAATAAAAATCATATTACAAACCTATTACTGCTTCTGTACATGACTAGGTTCAGAAGTGTATATGCATATGCTTGGGTGTGTGTTCATTTTATATAAATCTCAAGTAAAAACCATTTCAAGTATAGTATGTTTTTCTTTGTGTCTTTTTGTTGCTTACGTCTGTGTCTGGCTTGCATCAGACACACAGCAATGGCTATATAAGTTTTAAGTGCTTATCACAGCCCTACTACAGTATAAAAAGTGCTCAGCATTCCCATTGACTTGAATGTGGTGTTCAGCACTGTGCTCAGTGTCACTGGAATGTATGTTTCCAAAACATCTCTGTTGCAGACATTACTTGAAGATAAACACATCTTAAAGATTTTTTTTTTTTTTTTTTGCGTAGACCAAGTAGAATCTTGACACAAGAGTATTCAAAGATCATACTTTGGATGTCTAAATCCACAGTCCAGTTTCTTGGAAACTCTTAAATGCCCCCTCCACTCCAGCTCCCTAAAAAAAATGTTCTTTTTGTCTTCCATTAAAACTTTGTGCTGTTTGTTTGTCTGTTTTTGTGATGTTTTCTTCTTCAGAGACGGGAGAATTCGGCAGGTGATTGTAAAGGGAAATTACAAAAAGCAGACGAGATGTAAAATTTATCTACTATTTCCCTATTTAGAGAAGGTTTTTGTTGATTTAAGAGAAAAGATTCATGATGAGATGCCTGTTGTAAATGTCTAAACTGATTTTATTAATAGACTGTGATTTAGACACATACCAATTTCCTTCCTTCGCCTGCCAATACATCAAATGACAGCTGGGTACAGAAGAGTTACCGTTGGGTTTACAGTCAGCCCCACGCTGTTTTCTTAGAAGAAAAAGGAATGTTTGACATTTTTCTCTATGAATGACATATTCCAGCAAGATGTCTTTATCAACATTACACTTCAGAAGAAATCAACATTAAGAACCCTTCATAAACACAAGTCTGCACGATCTTTCCACATAAATATCAAATTCTGGACCGAGAAATTGAGGAATTGCTTTTTTTCCATATACTGTAAAGTTTGTTTTTCTTTTACACTTAAACTTTTCTCTTTCAGTTTTCACTACTAAACAAAATACTCTATCATCAAAATACCTGTATGATATTTTGGGTCCCTAACCGTACCTGAAATTATAATGTATATGACTTTTGTATGTTTAAAGAGCAAAGTACACCTGTGCAATCAGTGTATACAATTATTTTTGCATTAATATTTATAAGGTATTTAAAATTATTTTATAGTAATGTAATTATAATGACATCCAAAAGCACATCGAGGAGAGAGAGAAAAGCTCAAAGATTATTTTTTTTTAATTTGGAAGTCTTACACCACAGCAAAATACAATGTAAATCAATCAACAGACTAACACGGCTACCCCTTTGATATAGTGATCAATGCTGTATCACACAGTTACCCAACCAGAACACTATGACTCTGAAGCAGGTCATGAAAGACAATTGGGGGATTGCAACTTGTAAAAGTTTATCTAGTCAAAAGCAAAGAAAAAAAAATCAGGAATAACTTTGGGATGGCCAAAACCTTCAAAGTTTGTGACATCAAACATAGCAGTTGTAGTTCTCTTTCATGTCCATGTAGGCAACCATCTTCAAGTATCCTCCACCCTTCAAATTAATCTATTCTCTTAATAAATTTGTTTATGTTTTGAGAAGTTATGTTGTAAATGTATCATTATTATCAAATACATTTACAACAAAAGTGAGTAAACATATAAAGGGGTTGTAATTTAAAAAAAAACCCACAACTCAAATAAGTGGTTGCCAACCTGAAAAGATTGAGACATACTAGCAAAGTGTACAAGATTAAGGAGGGCATTCCAGGCTTATGAGGCAGCATAGAAGTCATTGGAAGGCAACTATAAGAAGACAGCAATGTAGGAAATATGGATGCTCACTTAATTTGCAAAGCAGAGCATTCAACAGAAAAGTAGTGACAGTCCAGTGATGACATGCAGGTAGGGGAACAGCTGAGCAGAACCATAAAATCAGGTTATACCCAAACAATCTTAACACTATTTTATATGGCATGGAATGCCAAAAGCACATTTATTTTCTCTCCTTTGGCTAATAAACACTAAGTATTACGTTACAAACCAAGCAATGACACACACACACAATATAGTTTACCTTTTCATATTATTAAAACAATTTTAATCTAGTAACCTTTCAAAAAGCAAATAATGACAAAACCAGAACCATACATAGTCTGAAAAAATATAATCATCCCAAACACACAGTATCATCCCCCAGGTGGCAGAGTTAAGGTGTCCTGTCACTTGCTTCCTAATAGAGATTGTGGGAACAATTTTCATAAACTCATATGTCACATATGAGCCCAACTCTCATGGAAAGTCTGTGTGACTTAGGCTCCTAAATTACTTAGGAACTTTCAAAAATGGGACTTTTGTGCTTTTGAAACATTTATCTAGTGAGCATTTGCAAGCATGTGTGTATAAGAAGGTGATTTATGTCAATATATGGCTTTACTCTGTATTTTCCTCTTTTTTGTGGTTTTGAGGAGGGTGTTATTTGGCTTTAGCAATCTCAACATTTTAAACTTGTTAAAAATGTTTGTTTTTAAAGTGATAAAATAAGGGGCGTATGTAGTACAAAAGGAGGAGTGAGGAAAACTTGTTGTCCCATCGGAGGTAGCCAGTTGGAAAATGGAAGTTATGGAATCCAATTTTATTACTAAACTTTGATTATTCATATTTGATTAATCAAGTTTTAGGACTGTAAGCTCGTTGGGGCAGGAGCAAAGTCTAACTCTTTGTATAGTATCTAGCACAACTGGTTGAGGATGCAGAGTGTACTGTAACTTTACATTCTGATAAAACTGGATTATAACATTCATTCTTTGATTCACATAGGTATGAGGAATGTTATAATTAATGTCCTGCATATTAGAAAATTGATTTTAGATGTAACTAGATAAAGAGTGCAAGTGATTACATCAAATTCTGTAATCCCCTGACTCAGTCTGATATATTTTGCAAGATGCTTAACTTCTCTGTGCCTCAGTATTCCCTTTGGAAAAATGGGATAATAAAAACTTTTATAAAGCATTTTGAGAGCTACAGGTGAAAAACATTATAAAAATATCAAGTATTGTGATCAACAAATAATAATTGGGATCATTTTAAATTTAACCTAAGCAGTCATGCAGATGAGGAAGGCATCATCTGGCAGTTAATGACTGGCTGAGAGAGTAGAAGGGCCCTGAACCATGCTGCTTATTAACTGAGTTGCCAGGAAAGGTCCAACCTACAAAATAATGATTCCTGTTATGAGCAAAAAACATATTATACTCTATAAGTCTCTCCTCTGATGTGTCTCCAGTTCTGTGCGCTTCTGCTGTTGTTTATAGTTCTAGTCTTTGCCTGCTTATTAAAGAAATCCTAGGTAAGAGGTTAACAGTAGCCTAGGGAAGAGACTCAAACATCAACGTTTAGAACTAATGACCTGCAGCTGCAGCTCCTCTAGTGTTGTCTCACCAGACAAGCCAGCTTTGTCAGTAGCTGGATGGGAATTCTTCGAGGAAACATGGCCACTGAACCCTTAAGAAAAAGCCTACCAGGTTCCAAAACTGTTGCATTTATTTTATGCTAGACTTTCCTACAGAACTTCAAACTGTATTCATGTGGTGGTGCTCTATTTCTGTGATACCTAGGAATGCACTGGACCATAGTACAGGTAATTAAAAATACAGGTCCTTCCCCTGAGTTTACCATCTGATTTAGATTGAGTCATATCACATGTGACAGATATTGGTCATTTAACTTGATACTATGGTGATGAGGGCGCTATAAGAACATATAATAAGTAGAGTAGAGTAAAACAAGAGATCAGAGTAGATGGGTATGAGACAGATAAAGGTTATTAACAAAAGCTCATTAGATGGGCTTGGTTACATTTACATCTTCTTAATTATGTTTTAAATAATGATGTTTTAAATTATTTGATCAGGCATCCACAGGGAGAGGTTGTCACGTGCTAGAGGAAGGATGCTCCACAAAAAGGGAAACATGATTTGTCTGTACTCCCACAAAAGGCTTGAAACCCCACATTTTTTCATGGACCAAGACCATCATTAATCCACCTCTCATGGTAACAGCAATTACCACATCCTCCCAATGCCCATCTGTAATGTGGCTTTGACTGATAAGACAAGGAAGCAACACTTCCAGGCAGGAATTTGCTCCTGCCTTGTGTACTTTTAGACTATTTTTCTAAGCCGTTTGCACTCTAGGACTGCAGAGACTCTTACCTTTCCAAGGGCACTGTGACTTCACAGTTATCTTTATAGTCTTTGGAAAGTAAACACACAGCAATTGATATTTTCAGATGGTTGTAAAAACACTAATGGTTTGAATCATCCCTGGGAAGGAGATAAATAATATAGCTAGGACTGGCTAGAGAATAGCAATTCCATTAAAAGAGAGAGAGGGAGAGAGAGAGAGAGACTGCTCTGTTTGATTGGAACAGGAACTTGAATCTGGCTCTTACATTCTAGGCAAGTGCTGTAATCACCAGACTATAGAGTCACTCCGTCTTTTTCTGGCCCAATGACTGTTTAATCATTTATACAAAGTGGAACAGCTTCAACAGGAGAGAATGAGAAAGACTAATTCTACAGCCTGATGGTTAAAGCATTCACATGGGACATGAAAAAGCCAGGTTCTTGGATCGAAAAAAGTATGTTTTTTTTTTTAAACCAACTTCAATTGCAATCTCATGTTAAGGATGGGAAAACAGAGGTAGGCTAAATGACTTATCCAAGGCTACCCTGTGAGTCATTTTCAAAACTGGTTTTAGGACTCTGGGCTGAATTAATTATTGCACTGCTTAAGAGTCTGGTGCAAGGCCTGAAAGACTGCCAGAAGGGCATGTGTGTGATTCCCTCCTCCTCCATCCAAAGGGCTAACCTGACTTGAGCTTGGCTGCCCATGGTTCCTATTGTCCTTGTCTCCTATTGCAGAATAGCCAAGGTTTAGGACCATCCTAGCCATAACTTCATCCTTAGAACACTCCCACTTGTGCTTGATATGCCCTAGTACACCCCTTGGTGCTGGGAGTATGCTCTTGGGAGTAGGTCATGTAGTTGCTTTGAGATACTTTAGAACCAGCATAGTTGGTACAAATGGGCAATAGAGCAATTGAGTTGGGCCCAGAGGAGTTTTTATCTCCTCTCCTCATGCTTAATCACTAGGTGTTCACCCATACTAGGAAAAAAAGGTGTGGGTTTGTTTACCAGATGTTAGCTAACATATGGTAACAGCCTCATATGCACACTGTAGTTGTGCCTTGTGCACACTAGGCTTTTACTATGTCATTATTTAGCATATATTACCTAATATATGGTATAAAATAACCAAAACAAAATATTCTGCTGATGACAAGGCCTTGGCCCTGTTGTCTCAAACTGAGGTTAAGCACTTATTTTCAGCAAATAAAACTGAATGAAAGATAGGGTTTCCATCCCTGCAGGATGGAAAATGCTAATATTTCAGCATATGTTTTGGGACTAAGTTAAAATACTGAATTCCAAAACCTAAAGTTCCAAAAAAAAAAAAAAAAAAAAAATTCAGAAATGGTGAAACATTTCATTTTGGCATTTTCAGTTAAAATGAAACAGCTTGATATTCCTGATTCAAAATGCTTCATTTCAGTTTGTTGAACTGACTAAAAATGAGTCAGTTCAACATTTAGAATATACTTCATTTTGGTGGCATCTTGTCTTATGGGAATTGTGGTCCAGGCTCACTGACTGGCGTACATCTCCCATGATGCAACACACCATTCTATCACAGGGTAGACATTGTTGCATCATGGGAAATCTAGTTGTCCAAGGATCCCAGCTCACATGACAGAATGGAGGCATTAAACCACACTTCCCATGAGGCAATGTATCACCACAGGGAAATGCAATTTAATGGTGAATTGACTTGAAATGAAACATTTTGCATCAGTTCAAAAAAGCAAAAATATTTTATTTTAATTTTCCTGAAAATTAAAAAAAAATACTTTGACAAAGTTAAAATTTCCTGTGAAAAATTTTAACTGTCTAAACTGAATTTTCCATTGAAAAAAATCAGTGGAAACCACCCTGCTCTACTAAACACAATAAGAATATTTGGCCATTTTTTAGAGAATAATTGGATCAAAGAGTAGGTGTTTGGGTTGAGATAGAGCATTAGGTTCCCAATAGAACTTGAATGTTGGGGCTGAGCTAGGGCTAGGTTTTGCATTTACTTGGTCTGAGATCTGAAAGCATATACAAAATATTATACAGTCTATTGTTCTTGTGACATTTATGGCATATTTGACCACATCTGAACAAAATACATACAGAAGATCTCTTTGGTTTTGGATCCCATCTGGAACCAATACTGCTGGAGTAGATTCTGAACCAAAGAGCCAAACCTAAACTCTCCAATCCTCACAATTTCACAGATTCTAGCCTGAGTTCATCTTTAGGACCAGATTCTTATGATAGTGGAGTTACACTAGGGTTGTACCATTGTAATTGAGATCAGACTCTGGCTGTCTATTTGGAGGAAAACAAAAGTACTGTTAAATGTCACATTTCTTTCTGATGGTGTATAGTATTGGTATAATGCAATCTCAGGAGCATTTGCAAAAGTTTTCAGTGGTGAAATCAATATGATCGTTTCAAGAAAGAATTGGTGAATTGAGCCATGTGATATTTACACTGCCAATAAGTTTCTTATATACAATTCTTTAGGACATACCCTACTATTGCTCCAGGCATAGCAGTCCACAGATAACCATGGGAATTCAGCATGAAATAATATTGTAGTAGAGTCAGGTCCAAACTACCAGCATGCAGTATGTGCCATGATATATTTAAGAAATATCAGTTTTATCTTTGCCTTTAGTGGATATAGGAATTGCCATAGTGCATCAGCTCAATGATCCACCTAGTCCAATATCCTTCTTGGACATTTGATCAGTACCAGATACTTCAGGAGAAGTTTCAGGAAACCCCATATTGCACAATGTATACAAGTTATCTTCATAACTTTCATTAGTTAGTGGTGGGTTTATGTTCTGAAGCATGAGGCTTTATTATATCTCTTTATTTTAATCCAGTGTTCATATAAATATCTAATTCTCGTTTGAATCCTAATAATAAACTCTTTGCAACAAGATGGCATTGATGTTATGAGTGCCACAACCTAATTTGCATTATGTAAAAATAATAATTCCTATTATCAGCTTTAAGTTTGTTGCCTTTCTTTCTTATGGTAAATACTGAGGGTAATTTCATTACGAAAAGAGAGAAAAACAAAATGGGAATATTTTATAAACTGCCAAGACTATTCAAAACTGTATGTTCTTAGTTACTTCATCTTTTTTTAAAAGTGTGCTTTCTTAGCACTGAGTTAGAGAAACACTAGAACTATGGAAATAAGCTTTTCTTTTCTTTTTTTTTTAACAAAAAAGTCACTTAAAAATAACCAGGAAATTTAATAACAGATATTAAAAGCAAACAGTAAGATAAAACTTATTTTTCAAAAGCATAAGCAATGTTCAATTGTAAGTAATATGTCACTTACAATTGTACTTTATGCTTCAAGAAAAGAAATTAGAGGACCTTGACTTTGTAGAGGACATCAACTTGCTTTCCTATACCCATAGAGCAGTGATTCTCAACCAGGGATACACATTCCCCTGTGGGCACTCAGAGGTCTTTGAGGGTACATCAACTCATCTAGATATTTGCCGAGTTTTACAACAGGCTACATAAAAAAGCACTAGCAAAGTCAATACAACCTAAAATTTCATAGACAATGATTTCTTTATACTGCTCTATATACTATACACTAAAATGTATGTACAATATTTATATCCAATTGATTTATCTTATAATTATATCATAAAAATAAGAAATTAAGCAATTTTTCAATAATAGTGTGATATGACATTTTGGTATTTTTATGTCTAATTGTGTAAGTTTTTAAGTGAGGTGAAACTTGGGGGTACAGAAGACAAATCAAATTCTTGAAAGGGGTACAATAGTCTGGAAAGTTTGAGATCCACTGCCATAAAGAAATGCAAGCTAGGCCTATGCACAAATAGTAGGGTTGAAAATCAAGACCAAGAAAAACTAAAATTATCAGAACAAACACACA
Organism: Trachemys scripta elegans; assembly: GCF_013100865.1. Classification (NCBI taxonomy): domain Eukaryota; kingdom Metazoa; phylum Chordata; order Testudines; family Emydidae; genus Trachemys; species Trachemys scripta. The sequence goes on along the minus strand of NC_048298.1, from coordinate 176,100,390 downwards.
AGGAACACCAATAACACTTTCTGGAACTGACATAGAAGAGGTCTGATCTATCACATATCTTGGAAGCATTGTAAGTACAACAGATGGAACACATGAAGACATTCAAGCCAGAATAGCAAAAGCCAGACATGCCTTTGTAACTCTAAAGCTGATCTGGGGAAACAGAAATCTTACCCACCAAACTAAACTTCAAATATTTAATTGGTCTTACTTTATGACAGTGTTTCTCAAACTGGGGCCGCTGCTTGTGTAGGGAAAGCCCCTGGCGGGCCGGGCCGGTTTGTTTACCTGCCCTGTCCGCAGGTATGGCTGATCACGACTCCCACTGGCTGCGGTCCACCGCTCCAGGCCAATGGGGGCTGCGGGAATTGGCGCAGGCCGAGGGATGTGCTGGCTGTGGCTTCCCACAGTCCCCATTGGCCTGGAGCGGTGGACTGAGACCAGTGGGAGCTGAGATCAGCTGAACATGTGGATGCGGCAGATAAACTGGCCCGGCCTGCCAGGGGGCTTACCCTGGTGGGCCTCGTGCCGAAGGTTGCCGATCTCTGAGGTAGATCTTTGTCTGGTAGTTTCCCTGAAGGATTTTTAATATCAGGCTATTTTGTCATAGTCAGTTGAGTAAAAATGAAACTTACTGTAGTCTGGGAAGATGCACTTACCTTTGCAATCTGATTTGTGTTATGTGTCACCTTCTTAATAACAAGAGAGGGTAAACATGCCAGTAGCTATACTTACTAGGTAGAAAGGAGATGCAGCAAACAGCACTTAACCTACACTGCAGTTGAAAACACGCTGTTGGCCCATGTCATCTGAATCGAGCTAAGGGACTTTTGCTAAGAGGCTGTTTAATTGTGGAGTAGATGTTTGGGCTTTGGCTGTAGTTCAAACTCTGGAACTCTCCCACCTTGGAGGATCCTAGAACTCTGGCTCCATTTCAAATAAACAGCCCCTTAGCCTGAGCCAAAGTCTGCTGGCATGGGCCAGAGGAGTGTTTTTAATTGAAGTGTAGACATACCCTTTGAGGGAAATGTTCCTATATCAGAATGACCTCCACTGTGGAGTTTTAGTAGCAGTATCCATCTGGTTGTAAAAAGATTAGAACTTGTCCAATTTTTCCTTTTTTTTTTCCCTTCTCAAAAAGGAATTGTATCAAAAATTTTCCTAGAGAAATATCATTTTTAATAAACTTTTAAAAGTTTCTTGGGAAATGTCAAAATCATTTTTTTTAAAGTTTCATTTCATTTTAGTTTTCAATTTTTTTTATTTTTGACATATAGGGTGTGTTTCCCCCCTTTCGCCCCCCTTTTTGCCACCAAATGCAATAGAATGTCTATTTTTAAAAACTTTTTTTTTAAATGTTAATTTTTCAAACTTCATCTTTGAAAAAGTTAGGGAATAGGTAAAAGTGAAACTCTGTATTTCAACTCATACAAGCAGTTTATTGTTTAGACCTGGAGAAGACTATCCACATGAGAATGCCATTACACTACATTCTTTTATTTGCTGCACCCCTACTAGCAGTATTTGAATCTGATTTACATATTAGCTGCATTATGTATTACTTTCCCCCCCACCTTTATGTTATTGTCAATATTAGATTAACCACTGAACTATTTGAAGAATGAAGGCCAATGGGATCAACTAATTAAAAATATAATTTTCATAACAATAAGATTACTTACTGTCATGTATCATTTATGTTGTCTGATCTCACCCTTGCTCTTAATTCTTATACAAGAAAATAATTTGTACTGTTGACAATTATGTTTGTCTTTAAAAAAAAGTTAGGGCCTGATTCAGCAAGGTAGTTAAGCAAGTGTATAACTAAGTATGTGAGTGCCCCAATCACTGACCTCAGCTGGACTATTCACATGCCCAACTACCTAGCTAATTCGGGCCTTAGTAATTAAATTCAGCAGTAGGTAATCCTTTCCCCCCACCTTTGTATGAACTGTAATGTATATGGTCAATATTACATTATATGTTTTTAATCACTTCTGTATTGTAAAGACCACTACTGCCTCCTGTCCCTTTACTAATTGTTTTAAGAATTGATCCTAAAATTCTGGACACTACTTCCCAGCGTAAGAGTAGTGCTACAGTCCATCATTATTACATTTCCTTTTATTTAGTTAGGGACATCTATAGTAGATTTTGTCTCTAGCATCCTATTCTAGTTGTTTGATTACAGTTTACTGTGTTATCCATTCATAACTTCCCTGATTGCTGAGTTAATTCTAGCCATATGCTTTCTTCTTTTCTTTCTGCTTCCTGTTATTGCTGGAGTCTAAATCTCCATGTTTACTAGCTAGTCAAGTACCTCTTCCCACCGTGTTTCTGTCAACTCTCCTATATCATTTTTCTATGTTAGTCACAGCTTCCAGTTTCCCCTTGTTTGTCCTTCATGCTTCTTGTGTTAGCATGCAGGTATTTTATTATATTTGATCTATGACTGAAAGCGCTCATGGATTGATATATTGGTATCCTTGTGAACTGCCTGAAGGTTCTTCTTATTTGTCTGCTATTAAAGATCTTTTCCTCTCTCTGCTTCTTATCAAGTCTAATCACTTTATTTACTCAGTAAATTTATTTAATCTGTTTCCCCCATACCAGCACTCCCGTTCTGTCCAAATGTGGGTCATCACAGTGGTTCTAGCCACCTTCCTTCTTCAATACTATCCTATGCCAGCAAAACAAAGTTTTCAAGCTTACTCCATATCTCTAAAACCAGAAGATTTAGGAACCAGGCCACAGCCTTGAATTCATCCTTAATAGTTGTAAAAGCTTCATATTTACTTTCATTACAAAGTTGTAATTTGTTTATTCTTCAGCTCCAACCTGAAATTTCATGGTAGGAAGATGGTGACCTTGATTTGTTTTACTTAGCCTGATGACTAGGGGGAACGATCTAAATTTTAAAAAGTATTGAATATGAAGTGAATTCCATATAATCAGCATTTTATTATTTGCAGCCATAAACAAAAGCTGTTATATTATAGGCAAACTACTTGTGAAAAGGCATAGAAATAAAAATTATATAAAGAGTTTAAGCATAAAATTTTGCTTCATTCAGCATCTGAATTTTAGGCAACAATTTGATCAATGTCTTGTTATAGGAATAAGTCTTTTTCTAATGAGTACCCCACTAGTTAAATGATCAGAAAGCTCAAATGTACTGTATGAAAATGAGGAATATACAAAAACTCTAGGTGTAATAAATTAATGTGAACAAAAAGACTCTAAGCTGTATCACCTGAAATCCATGGCTAAATTAAAAAAATAAAACAAAAAACAAAATACCAGTAGTATACCAAAGCCTAGTATACCAGCTAATATTGTGTAAACTATAAAGGTATGTACACAAAATATTCATGGTAAAAGTGGTGATCATCATTCACTCAGACTAATCTTGCAACACCTCGCATGGATGGACCCATGCTGAAATCCAAGATCTACCTGCACTGAGCTAACTGCAGGGTCGGGGCTAAATCTGAAACTTCAGATTATTTAATTTTGTCTTGGAGGAAGAAGAAAAATAATTATAATTATTCTAGAAAATGCAATTCAGGTTGCCTCACAAAATGAGCGAGAGGACATTTGTTGAAATTAAAAGGCAAACAATTTAAAATGACTAGAAAAACGCTTTCTAAAGCAATGTATAATTAAACTGTGAAAGTTGCTTAAAAGGACATTGTTGATTCAAATAGCATAGCAAGATTGTTAAAAGCATTAGAGATTGCATATGAATGAGAACTGCATTTGTAGTAAAAAATGGAAAGGATAAGAATTACAAAGGGTTATTTATTCCTATGTTCCAGGGGATATTAAGATGATCAAGGAGTCAGGAAGAAAAGTCCTTTCCCCTACAAACATTCTCTGTTTATTGTACAGCACTGGACATTTGGCAATGTGCATTATAGTAAATCTTCCCCTTTCTCTGAAACACCCAGTAGACATTAAGTGACGGCTAAAGAAAAACTATTGAGTTTTGATCCATACTAGCATGACAATTCCGATCTGTCCACTGCATGAAAATGGCAAGAGTATAATTTGAGATTCAAATTTAAAAATAGTCTAAAAAGTCTAACAAATGTGGTTGAATATATACATATAAAATTTGGCATGGGGAGGGGGAGGAGGAAATACCACAGTGTGGATAAGACTGGACTAGATACCAGAGGAATAAGTGACCTCTATGTAGTTCCACATTGGGATCAGCTTTTCAGTTTCTTAAAATATATACAAAACCTCTTAAGTCTTATAATCAGTAGGAACTTACCAAAAACTATTCTACTAAAATGTAGGAAGATGAGTTTTCAGTCAATTCTAAATCATCTTGAAGTTCTTCATTGTGTTCAATTGTGGCTGAAGCAATCAAAACTCTTGGAGGCCAGGAAATTACCTGCCTCATCAGGATCAGTAAAGATGTATTTCCTGTCCACTAGAATGACATGTAACCTCGCAGGGAAAAAATATGGCAAAGTAAGCTCCAATTTTACTAAATTAATCTTTAAGACGACAGCCTCTCTTTGCAGCCATGTGTCTCCTTTGCAGGGTCTGTAAATATCAGAGCCTGATTCTCCTTTATGCTAAGGCCATTTTGCACCTTTCTGGCAGGATAAATGGATGATGAAGAGAATGTAAATATAGTTTATGCCCACTACATAGACCATTTACCATACCAGAGGGGTATAAAGTGACGTTAGTGTAAATGAAAATCAGCCCCAGAAGCATTGTCTAGACTATTTTTGCTTCTTGATTAGTTGTAAAAACTATATCCTTATCATTTATAGAACCAAAAAAAAAAAAAAAAAAAACCAACAAAAGGTTCAATGTGCTTTCCTTTTAGAAAGGTGTTCTTGGTTTATTTAATTTTTAGTTTTTTTTTTAAAAAAAGCTTTTAAAGGTACAAAAGGATTCTCTCCCTCTGAGCCCTATATGTTTGAAGAACCTTTATTTCCAGCAATAGAACAATATTTTATAATTGTAGTTAGCAAATAATGCTGAACTGCAAACATTCATTTTAATGTGATTGTTTTCTTTAATGAGATTCACTTGTTTATGGAGGTGAATCTGCTCCACATAGCCCTGAAACGTTCTGAAACTATCTTATTTGTGAATAATAAAGCAATAAAATGTTAACCATCCTTCATTATAATCAATTAATATAGGCCGTGATCAAACAAAATACTTAAGCTTCAATGGAATTTATTCATGTGCTTAAAGTTAAACATATGCTTAAGTATTTACTTGATCAGAACCTTGTGGGATGGCATTGTAACAAAGTATATATGGTTGATGTCAATCAAAAGAGATGGGTCATATAAGTGAAATTTTGATCGTTGTCCTCTCAGAAGATTCCTTGGATGCAGCAGCAGGAATTATAATTCATCCTATCAATGAAATGAAAATGTGTTTCAATTATTTTTCTATTTAAAAAAAAAAAAAGGGACAAAAAATGTTGACCAAAATGAAGATTTTTTCCAGGAAAAAGTCATTTTCCATAGGAAGAAAGAAAAATTTTGACAGAAATGTTTGACCATTTCTAGCTGGGACTGTGTGATCCATCTGTTAAAAGATGTCTGTCACAGGGGACACACCCCACCATCCACACTGGCTTCCTGTTCCCATATAAGTGCAATTTAAGGTGTCGGTTTTAACCTACAAAAATATAAATGGCCTTGATCCAATTGCTCCAAGACCTCCTCTGTCTGATATTACAGCAGTTGAAATCTGAAGTGCTCAGACTAACTGTCTTCTGGTTTGTTATGAGGAAGCTGAAGGCAGAGTGTTTTCAGCAAGTAGTCTTCCACTGGGAAGTTTATTTCCCCCACTGGATTCTCAGATCCCAGATTTATTGACCATCAAATCATAATATTAGGTCTGTCTGTTCTTCCAGGCTCTCACAAGAGGAGAGGGAGAGACAAGCAGATGGGTGGTTGTTCTGGAGTCTTGAATTCTGAAGATTTAGACTGGTCCACATTTTGTGATATTGAGTCCTATTTGCTAATCTATTGTTGTGAAAATTAAGTACAAACCTAGAGAACTAGAGGGGTGCATTTTTATAACTTGAAACAAAATAAATAGTAAATCCAATGGGTTTGGAGTCTTTTGTAGCATTTAACAGTTGAACCATGAGTGGAAGGTTAAAAGTATAGTTAGAATATCCTTTTCAGGAAACTGCAGCTATATATGGCTCATTGCCAGAGCTTTGCCATGAGCATCTAAAAGGGTTTCTGTGTCTTTTATGATTTCATGTAGTGTCATCTTATGTTACTGAACTGCATTTCCACAAGGCCTGTAGATCTTTACAGAGTGGGGCATTTCACCCTGTAATCTGGATTGCAATAATAACATAAATAGGAGCAATGTACTTCCACACCTGATATCAGAAGACATCACAGCAGATAGGTTTCCTGTTGGATGCTAGATAACATGTATAGTCTGGCCTACCTGATGCTTTTTGCCTTCATTGATTCATGGCACTGGTTGCAAATTGAAGATATGACCAGATGGGAGTCTTTCCCTAACAATGCTTTCCTTACATAAGGGACAGACGGTATGACACTTGATCTTGATCAATTTATTAAATCTGCCATATGAGAGGTGGTTTTCTCTCTCACACTTTGGGAAAGAAGAGAACAGCAGCACTGCAGTTGCACCTAGGCAATGTACCAAATAAATCTGAAGATTAAAGAATCAATGACTTGTTTGGACAGAAGCATTAAATACTGGCATGATTCCATAATCTCTATTTCAAAAACCAGATGGAAAATATTCTGCCACCTGAATGTGCTGGAAAGTCTTTCTGCTAGACAAAAAGCCCCTAAATATTCTGCACCTCCTTAAAAAAAAAAAAAGAAAAAAAATATATAGTGCTGATGACATGAAAATCAGTAGTAAAGACAGTACAAAAATGAACAGGGATATTGAAAGGCGCTACAGGTTATTTAAGTTTCCTGACACAAACCAAAATGAATATTTAATATACTAGGTTTCAACTTTTAGTTATGATTAAGAGTTATAGATGCTACCATAACACGGTACCCTGATTCTGACTAGGGACTTTTGTGCTAGGTACTGCATAGCCATAAAGGTAGACAAGATTTCTTTCGTGAAGAGCTTATGGTCTTATGTGACTGATCATTTTGTTCAGTAACTATTCCCAGATCAACTCTGCCTTTTCCTGTACTGTAGATCCTATGTGTGAGAACTCAAATTCCATCTTCCTTATGTGCTATGGCCCTTAAGATTTATAGTGTGTTTTATCCAATTGAGCCTACAGGAGTCTGAATCTAGCCTGAGGCCAGGCTCTTTGTGATTTCACCCTGCTAGAAGAATATCTGGGGAACTGAATTCTTGGAGTTGACATTTACTTTTTGTAGATTTAATTAATGGAATTCAATGATTATATTGGCTCCCACTGATACTTTAGTTACATTTTATTTACCTGGAGCTAGCTAGTTCTTTCTTGTGAGAACTGTTTTTCACATACTGACAAGTTTAGTCTAAACAAAGTTTAATTTACTCCTATTATGACCTATTTGTGGTTTTCTTTTCCCCTTCTTCTTGGGTAAGCATACTTTCCTTCTTAGGACCTAAGATGCAGTCCTTAACAAGGTTAAATAGAATGAATTTTACTAGGCCTCCTATTGGTAAGCCTAAGGAAATTTTCATGAAATAAAGTTAGACTGCTGCTGTTGTTCTCTCAGCAACACAAAAATAGAAATTTCCTATTGTGTTAACTGATTCCAGGGAAAGAGGAATCACATTCTCTCTAGGGCAAGTAGCCCCATGGATGTCAATGATAATACTGAAATCTGCTTCTTTGGCTGGGAGGAAAAAGGTGTGCTCTCAATGTGCTACTCTGAATGAATGAAAACTAGCTAACTGGCTTTCCCTGACGGATACTCCAAAGTTTTAGTAGAACTACTTAGCTCATAAACACTACTACTTAACTCATGTACTTTAGAAAGGTAGAGTATGGATATCAATATCCAAGCTACTTCCAATTAAGCAGGTAACAATGCTTGAATGAAAACAACAAGGAGTCTGGTGGCACCTTAAAGACTAACAGATTTATTTGGGCATAAGCTTTCGTGAGTAAAAACCTCACTTCTTCGGATGCATAAGTGAGGTTTTTACTCACGAAAGCTTATGCCCAAATAAATCTGTTAGTCTTTAAGGTGCCACCAGACTCCTTGTTGTTTTTGTAGATACAGACTAACACGGCTACCCCCTAATGCTTGAATGCATGCAAGTGTCTTTTGACCATTGTAAGTATCTCTGATACACACATGTGCGCACACAGACTCAAACTGTACTTGTGGGGCTGGAGTTTATGCTGGTTTAAATGGACATGGCACTCCACTATCCTCTAGATATCTTCACCCAGTTTCAACAGCGGAGGAAACAACCCATGTTGTTTGCTTCTGCTGAATATCTAATGTTTATGAGATGTAAACAAATCTGTGCTTGTGTATCATTCTTTTAAAAAATGAAGATATTAATGCCTCAACTTCTCAGAAATAAATTTTGCAGATTGCTGTCTAAAAGTGACTCCATTGAAAGTCACATTTAATGACTATATTGCTGTAATTCATCAAATATTCTTTTCTAATTATTACTTAGTTGGAATTCTTACTGCTTTTATATAAGCAATAGCTCTTCTCGCAAGCACTAGATATACATTCAAAACATGAGAGGTTTTGCATTCTTGTCCTATCTGTGCCCATACCATCTAATTTATTCATCTTAATTTCAATTGAGACTAGAAGGAAATAACTGTATAGGGACAAATCTGGCATCTGGATTCAGTTTATACCCAGGCAAATCTACTGCTGAAGGCAGTGAGAGTTTTGATTGGTTAAAAACTGAAAAATCATTTCAAAACTTGTTCTGTCGTCTACATTCTTCTCTATAACTATGGCCCTTTTAAACATATAGATGATTTGAATATATTTTATACATAGGTTAGTTTTCAGCACTTTTTAAAACCAATGTATATTTAAATGAAACCTTTACTCCTAGTAAGTGCTTTTGCCTCTGTCCTGTGAATAATTAAACTATGGATGCTGCTTGTCCTGAAGGAGGGGATGCATTTTGTTGACTATCTTTGAAATGACACTTATCGTCTCCTCTGGATGTAATGTATAACTGCCGTAGATTTTGTGATGTTGTCCTTCAGTTTATCCTCAAATGTTTAACAATTTTTTTCCCCCTCACACTTGTTCTGTTAGTTGACTGCTAAATATTTCTCTGTAGTGTGTGCTCTGTCTGGGGATGTTTATATGACCCTGTAGTGGGTCGGTGTGGCTCCCCGCCACCCCGGAAGGGGAAGAGCCCATCTGGAGGCCGGAGTGGGCGGAGCTAGGGAGTTCTGAGCCCGCCCCTCAGAGGGTCAGGCGGTGACCCAGAAGTATAAAGCCGGGCCCTCAGAACTCAGTCTGGCCCCAGCTGCCGGAGAGACCAGACGTCTCCAGCCTAGCTCGGGGCTGGGAAACCTCCGTGGACCGGAGTGACCCCCAGGAGCTGCCGGGCCTGCCCTGCACCCGCTACCCCGAGGAGCTGCCGAGCCTGTCCTGCGCCTACTACCCAGAGGAACAGCCGAGCCTGCCCTGTGCCTCCTATCCGGAGGAGCTCCCGGATTTGCCAACCGATCCCTGGCCAGACAAACCCAGGGTCCAGGATCCCCCCGACGCCAGCATCCAGGTAGGCCCAGAGGGGGCATCTGGAAGTAGCCTGGGGGCAGCCGACCCCAGTCTGGCTGCAGCACTGCCAGAGCCGATGTCAGTGTGTTGCGGCCAGGATCCCCACTGACTAAGCAGCAGGTCTTCTGCCGTTGCTAGCACCCCAGGCTGGGACACAGTGGAGTGGGAGGGCCTGCGTCCCCCCCTGCCACCCAACTCTCCCCCTCCCTAGGCCTGTTGAGGCTTAGGCCTATTACTGGTGCTCAGCCCTGCCTGAGGGCCTGAGCTTTGCCTCTGCATTTGCTGCCCTGCCCTGACCTAGGGCCTGGGCTTAAACACTCTATATACTGTGGTACTGTTGCTCAGCCCTGACCTAGCGCCTGAGCTTATAAACTTTGCTGACTGTTGCTCAGCCCTAACTGAGGGTCTGAGCCCGGATAACGTTGGTACCTGCCCTGAGCCAGGGCCGGGCCTACTGTACCTTTCAGGACTGCAAGAGCTGCCAGGGAAGATCGTGCCACCGGACCAAGTGCCCCAGCCTCAAGGGTAGTGAGTTAGTGTGGCTCCCCGCCGCCCCGGAGCGGGTCGAGCCCCGGCCAACTCTTGTACAGACCCACAGTTTTATCTGTTAAAGCAGCTCAGTGAGTTTCAAGTTACATAGTGTTTAACTAACTGCAGAAGAGTCTTGATGTTCCCTCTCCCCATAGCCAGGCTGTCCTTAGGACTCCTACTCTTGTAATCACTTTACACTCCTGGCTCTGTATAGAGGCTTGCCTTGGACCAATGACAGCTCCCCTAACAGGAAACTAAACTCATTCCCAGTTAAAGGGATGCCAGAAAGACTTCAGGTAAGCTGGGTAAACTCCCCATTACTACCAATCTTTCCAGAACCACCATCACCCTTTTCGAATCATACGCATTTCTGAAACCCATCTGATGTATTCACATTAAACAGGCTGTACATTCATTTCTGGGTACCTCAATATCAGAGAAAGCAGAAGACAAACAGGGGAGAACTCCTAAAAAAACAACTGCAACAGCTGAGGGTCAGAAGGGCAAAATATGAGAAAAGAATAAAAGATATGTATAGTTTAGTTAACTTATGGCTAAAATAAGGAAACAATTCTACATATATTTTAAGTCTGGAAAGACCCCAGAAAAAAGTAGATTTGTTTATGGTGGCCCAGTGATCTAATGGGATGAAATTATGAAAAAGAAACATTTAGACAAACTATCAAAGAAAGCGTCCTAATCGTGTGTTGAAAGTATGTGAAATTAAATGAAAATACATTTCAAAACAATGGATAGTTCATTTGAAAATCATGGAAGGGGGAGAGATTCCAGAAGACTGGAAAAGGGCAAATATAGTGCCACTCTATACAAAGGGATATAAGGACAACCTGGGGAATTACAGACCAGTCAGTTTAATTTCTGTAGCCGGAAAGATAATGAAGCAAATAATTAAGCAATCAATTTGCAAATATCTAGACGATAATAAGGTGATATGTAACAGTCAGCATGGATTTGTCAAGAACAAATCATGGCAAACCAACCCGATAGCTTTTTTTGACAGGGTAACAAGCCTTGTGGATGGCGGGTGGGGGGGGAAGGGTAGACATGGTATATCTTGACTTTAGTAAAGCTTTTGATATTGTCTCGCATGACCTTCTCATAAACAAACTAGGGAAATGCAACCTAGATGGAGATACAATAAGTGCATAGCTGGCTGGAAAACTGTTCCCAGAGAGTAGTTAACAGTGGATCACAGTCATGCTGGAAGGACATAATGAGTGGGGTCCCACAGGGATCAGTTCTGGGTCTAGTTCTGCTCAATAGCTTCATAAATGATTTAGATAATGGCATAGAGAGTACACTTATAAAGTCTGTGAACGATACCCAGCTGGGAGGGGTTGCAAGTGCTTTGGAGGATAGGATTAAAATTCAAAATAATCTGGACAAACTGAAGAAATGGTCTGAAGTAAATATGATGAAATTCAATAAGGACAAATGCAAAGTACTCCACTTAGGAAGGAACAATCAGTTGTAAATATACAAAATGGAAAATGACTGCCTAGGAAGGAATACTGTGAAAAGGAGTCCGGGGGTCATAGTGGACCACAAGCTAAATATGAGTCAACAGTGTAACACTGTTGCAAAAAAACCCGAACATCATTCTGGGATGTATAGCAGGAGTGTTGTAAGCAAGACATGAGAAGTAATTCTTCCGCTCTACTCCACATTGATTAGGCCTCAACTGGAGTATTGTCTCGGGAAAGATGAAGAAATTGGAGAAAATCCAGAGAAGAGCAACAAAAATGATTAAAAGTCTATAAAACATGACTTATGAGGGAAGACTGAAAAAATTGGGTTTGTTTAGTCTGGAAAAAAGAATACTTAGAGGGACCATGATAACAGTTTTCAGGTATATAAAAGCTTGTTACAAGGAGGAGGGAGAAAAATTGTTGTCCTATCCTCAGAGGTTAGAACAAGAAGCAATGGGTTTAAATTGCAGCAAGGGAGGTTTAGGTCGGACAATAGGAAAAACTTCCTAACTGTCAGGGTGGTTAAGCACTGGAATAAATCGTCTAGGGAGGTTGTGGAATGCCCCTAATTGGGTATTTTTAAGAGCAGGTTAGACAAACACCTGTTAGGGTCCTGTCATGAGTGCAGAGGACCAGACTGGATGCCCTCTTGAGGTCTCATCCAATTCTATGATTCTATGATTACCTTGTTAAACCAAAGGAAATAGTAAAAAGGTAATTACCTGAAACATTTAAAACTAAAATTGAAAAAGTACTGGAGAATATATTATAAGATGCACCCCTGCAATAACAGGAGGATTGACATGATGACCTAAAAGGTCTTTTCCATCTCTTTTGTGAGTGGTTCCTAGGAGAAGTTCTGGACTTTGAGAAGAAAGGAGCTGTACATCCTAGTAATTGAGGAGTCTCAGCTCTCACTATAAGCCATTTGTTTTGCCAGAATGTTCACATTCACTGATTTCAGTGCCTCGTGGATGCCTGTGCATCTGAGAAGGGGGAGAGGGCAGTTGCTAGCTGGGAGAGTTTATTGATATGTCTGCTGTGATTCACAAGGTGAGCTGTGACCCAGGGAATCCTTAATGCCAACTGGCAAGGGTGTTGCAAGAACATCCTGATTCTGGTCTGAACATTGTGGTTCACCACAGAATGTCATAGGAGGTCTTAAATGAAAGCTAGATCACACAGATCATGAATGTTTTGAAATGTATATGCAGATAATATGTAAGGAGTTATACTGAAAATATGTTTTTAAAGTCTGTAACAAGGCAGAGGTGAAAAACAGGTTTTGCTCCAGACAGATGGTAATAAATGTATATCTTTCTGTTGGCATAGAATCATAGACTTTAAGGTCAGAAGGGAACATTAGGATCATCTAGTCTGACATCCTGCACAACGCAGACCACAGAATCTCACCCACCCACTCCTGAAATAAACTCCTAAGCTATGTCTGAGCTATTGAAGTCCTCAAATCATGGTTTAAAGACTTCAAGATGCAGAGAATCCTCCAGCAAGTGATCTGTGCCCCATGCCAGAGAGGAAGGTGAAACTCCCCCCAGTGCCTCTGCCAATCTGCCCTGGAGGAAAATTCCTTCCCAAGCCCAGATATGGCAATCAGCTAAACCCTGAGCATGTGGGCAAGGCTCACCAGCCAGACACCCAGGAAAGAATTCTCTGTAGTAACTCAGATCCCACCCCATCTAACATCCCCTCATTGGCCTATTTACCACTAATAGTCAAAGATCAATTAATTGCCAAAATTAGGCTATCCCAATTTTGGAGAATATATTCTAAGAAGCACCCCTGCAATAACAGGAGGATTAACATGATGGGGATAGTGTGATGCGGACATTTTCCTCTCTAATGTCCCCATCACACTATCCCCTCCATAAACTTATCAAGCTTAGTCTTGAAAACAGATATGTCTTTTGCCCCCAATGCTCCCCTTGGAAGGCTGTTCCAGAACTTCACTCCTCTGATGGTTAGAAACCTTCATCTAATTTCAAGCCTAAACTTCCTGATAGTCAGTTTATATCCATTTGTTCTTGTGTGCACATTGGTACTGAGCTTAAATAATTCCTCTCCTTCCCTGGTATTTATCCCTTTGATATATTTATAGAGAGCAATCATATCTCCCCTCAGCCTTCTTTTGGTTAGGCTAAACACGCCAAGCTCTTTGAGTCTCTTTTCATAAGACAGGTTTTCCATTCCTTGGATCATCCTAGTAGCCCTTTTCTGTACCTGTTCCAGTTTGAATTCATCCTTCTTAAACATAGGAGACCAGAACTGCACATAGTATTCCAGATGAGGCCTCACCAGTGCCTTGTATAACGATACTAACACCCCCTTGTCACTACTGGAAATACCGCGCCTGATGCATCCCAAGACTGCATTAGCTTTTTTTACGGCCATATCACATTGGCGGTTCATGGTCATCCTGTGATCCTGTAAATTAAGCATTGTAAGCTAATACAACAGTTGCCCATTTACATATCAAGTCTGATGTTAAAGAGATGTGAAGTAAACAGGAAAGCCATGAATGGTTATCCTTTCTGAGTATAGACTAGGAACTTTGGGGGTATATGTAGGAGGCAAATAAGACACCTCATCATGCACTTTGGAAGTAGATGGGTAGTGTGTTTACATTCATGAAAATGGGATCGCAGTCCTTGGCTGAAAAATGCTGCAAGAGATTTTTAGATAAGATAAACTAAATTAGACAGGAGGTTAACCTGATAGTTAGATTTAGTCTCTAGAAATCATGTTATGCTTTTGTTTTATATTTAAACATTTGTTTCCAATACCCTTACTCATGATTACTTGAATCTGATTATAAACATTATTATTTTCACTATAAATATCTCATTGCTGTGATGTTAAGCAAAGTGCTGGTCCTGATGCTCTTACCATCTGGTGTGTACTGTTCCTTTGGGGACAGTGCTCACTTAAATACCAGGTATAGTCAGTGTTGGGGGCTGGATATCACTGGGGAACATTTTAAAGGGACATAGGGTCTGGGGTGCACCTGTTACCCTGCAATGCAAAATAAGAGCTGGCAAAACCCAAAATAAAGTACTCGGTGGCTAACAGGCTGTAGGGAGCTGACACTCAGCTAAGCACAAGCAAGTCACCTTCACACTGGAAGCAGAAGGTAACAAGGTGACTCACTGTCCTTGTTACCCAGTGAACTGTCACAGGTGCACATGTGTTTTGTGAGCAATTGTTAGGACAGGAGGGAATAGACTTGTGTGGAATTTGAATATGTTATTAGATGGGATAAGGCACCCAATGGGATTAGACACCAACACCCCTTGACTTTCATTTCCTTAAGCAGGTTGTGAAGTGTAGTTTTTATCATGGCACCTGTCAGAGGGTACAGTTACCACTGGGATACCTTCTCCTGCCTGCTCTAGGGATTAGTGCCTTCCAGGTCCAATGCACCCTTCTGTTGCTCATTCACATATCTTGCCACCCACTCTCTCTCTCTCAAACTCATCATGCTCTCTTCATATCTCGCCTGCTCCCTTTTTATAGCTTATAGGTCACTACGTGTTTTCCCCCTTTCAAGGAATCAAAGTCCATCCCTCCTTGCAAGCTGTCTCATGCTATCTTCCCATTCACTGCCCAGACTGGGGCATTTCCCTAGTGGCTAGTAGGGGAAGCTAGGCTCATCCTCTACTCCAAGACCCAGCTCAGTGACCCTCTAATCAGCTGCCTTTTCCCTGAACCTTTTGCTACACCCTTATGTTAATTTGTTTTGTTTTCCTCTCTAATGTCTAAAGACTATCTGCAGGCCCCTTCACTGCAGCCCTCATTTGTACAAAGATTCCTGGCTCTGTACTAGCCCTATCTGCTCCTTCTGAGGGATGTGCTGGCCGCTGCTTCCCGCCGCCCCCATTGGCCTGGAGTGGCAAACCGCGGCCAGTGGGAGCAATAATCGGCTGAACCTGCGGACGCAGCAGGTAAACAAACCAGCCAGGCCTGCCAGGGGACTTACCCTGGTGAGCCGCATGCCAAAGGTTGCCGATCCCTGATCTAGACTGAGTGGATTTCCCAGTTAAGCATGTCTTAGTTAACTTGTATGCTCTATACCATTTGATTTTGTTAAGACTAGTTCCATTGTCAAATGCCATTAAATCAAACATCTTTTTGAAGTAAATGCACAAATGACCCTCATTTGAAATATACTAGCTCTTATTTTCTTCATTAATTTTGTGGCATTCAAAAATCGTTAAACCCAATAGAGGGGTTTTGGTGGGGAAAGTGGAAAATGGCCATTTTTTTCTCCCATCAGTGTTTTGTATATCAAGTTTCAGGACAAAACCAGAGTTCCTTTTGAGTTACTTGGCCTGAATTCAGGGATTTAAGATAAACCCTAACTACTGTATTAACCAATTGATCTGTATGTGCGCCTGGGCTTTTTCTTCCTTGACAGTTTCTTTCAGCAATAGCCTGTGTTGTTTTACAATTTGTTTGATTTTTTTTTTCCATCTCTTCCAGAACTGCTCTCTTTAACCTTAGAGGTATTTTCCACTTACACAGATTGAAATGTTGCAGTCTCAGATACAAATGGCAGCAGCACTTGTGTGTTGTGTGCATTCTCTTGATTTCAATAATTTCATATGCTACCCTGCCAATTTTCATTTATCAAATACTTCCTACCTAATATGTGGACCCACAATGACACTTAGATACATGTTTTAAGCTTTCTCTTTTAAGAGAAACAAATGGATCAATTTCATTTAATCTTGATTCATTTACCTAAACATGAGGAATAGTTATATGCAGTGAAAAATATTCATCTTGATTGTCAAGGACTTTTCTATAGTCACCATCATTATCTCCAATATTATTAAGAAGGGCAAATATGTCTTCTGCAGCCATATCTACATAATATAATAAGTAATAGTGAGTAGCTCTATCCTTCAGCTGTCACTGTTTTTTTTTTTTTTTTTTTTTTTATGAACAGTAGGTTTATGCTTCCATCTTCTACATCTTACAGAACGGATCATAAACACTTTCGTAAAATCAGCATTGACTTGATCAGTATATATTTTATAAATATATACAGGTAAAGATAGCAGGTGACAGAATGTACCACTGTGTCAACACCCTACACACTATTGTAATAATCTTCATTGTAAGCTGGCACAGACTCACCCCTGCGGCACCCCCACCCCATGTCCCTCGCAGGACCCCAGTGCCCTTGTCTTGGGTGCTGCCCCCCCCAGCAGTACCCCAAATTCTCTGGGTTTCCCCACCCAGGGGAAATCCCCAACCACTATCCCCACTTTGCCTCAGTTTTGGCTACTGCCCCGTCTCCATCTAGCCCCCCATTCACTGGGGCAGACTGCAGTATCAGCCACTCATCATAGGCAAAGGGGTTTGGACTGTCTGCCTTTACCCACCCTCAGGCTGCCCTTCTGCAAGCCCAATACCTAGGTGGGCTAGAAGTAGGCCCTGCAGCCTAGGGAGTTGCTGGCCTAGGGCTTCCCAGCTACTAAGTCCTTTCCCCAGCCTTGCCTTCCTCTAGGTCCCCTGGGTGAGTTCCCAAGCAGCCAGGCCTGTCTCCCTCTCCAGTCAGAGAGAGATTGCTGCTTGTGGCTTCCCAGGCCTTCTTATAATGGCCTGTTCCTTAGTTTGGGGCATGGCCCCAGCTGCAGCCACTTCCCCCAATCAGCCAGGGTTTTACCTTGCCCAGCCCCAGCTTTTCCAACCTCTCCTGGGCCAGAGTGGGTGCTCACCCTGCTACATGCATGCAATGTATTCCTTGTAAGGCATCATTTGAAAATTCATAATTTGCTGGTCAATATTGTCCTGATAATATGTGTGGCAACATTGCATGTGAAATTGTAAGATTTCCCTGTATGATGTTATTAACACATGTTCAAAACCACAGCCCTACCCAAGCAGTAGTTGGTAAACAGGTTTGTCTTAAACAAAGGAATGTGTGCTCTGCTTAATTTGCATATAAGCAATAAACAGAATCATCAAGCAGGAAGTGGAGAAAAAGAAAGCAGGGAACATCCATCTCCATAGACTTTTTGTCTCCTGGTACCCAGTTGGAAAAGTTTTTCAAGAAGGGAACTGAAAATATAAAAAGGAGGAACAAACACTTTCTCTCCCCTAACCCATTGCATTCACAGTACCTTAAGCGATAAAGGAAGCATTCATTGGATTCTGGGAGAAGGGGTCCTGATCTAGAGGGTTTGATCAGTAAGACTGCTGAAAGCACACAGCAAGAAACTTTGCTTGAATCTGATATAGTTTGGTAAGTTATTTGGGTAAGTAAAACCAGTTGTGTTTCCTGACTATTTGACTCTTATGCTTCATTACTTGTATTCACTGAAAATCTCTCTCTTTGTAGTTAATACACTTGTTTAATTGATTTATCAAATCCAATCTGTTTAAATTGAAGTGTTTGGGAAACTCCATTTGGGGTGGCAAGTCCCGTGTATATTATTTCTATTGAAGAGATAATGGACTTTATATAAATTTGTATTGACCAGGAGAGAGCTGGGTATCACAGGACATACATTTCTGGGGGGAAATCTAATACTGGGGCTGTGTTGGGGTGTCACCCTGCAGCATAACCGAGGCTGGTAAGAGCCAAGGTGTGGCTGGCTGATTGCAGCACACACCTACACACAGCTGGGAGTGACTTGCATGCTGGAGGCTGTTTGTGAGCAGTCCAGGCTTGAGGCTACAGCAGCAAAGCAGTATAAAGAGCACCCCAGGTTAGAGGGCAGGGGTGCCACAGCTACTCATTACTCTGGATTGTACCCTGGTTTGTCACAGGGATGTCAGGTTCACTGTGTATTTTAAGAAAGTTCTTACACTATTAGTTTTTGTCCATGTGTTCTTTAGTTGAATTGGCTCAGACTTCTTTCCTTCTATGATTTTAAGCCACTTGATTATCCGTATTTCCGAGAGAGCACAAAAACCTCTTTCTCTTGAATACAGAGTTCCACGTTGGCATCATCAGTGTGTTTTTACTTTGATGTGCAGAGTTGGTACTATTATAATCATTTGTGCTGAGACGAGGGCTCTTCTAAGGAAGTGTGGGTACAGGAGGGAATTTTAGGAAACTAAAAAGCCCCTTGGTCTTAATGAGACACTCATAATAAGAGGAAACTATCTTGGAACGTTTGCAACCTTACATAGGTGAGATGGATTACAACATGTACTTGGTGTCCTCCAGATGAAATTTATCCTGGACCTAAGTTGGTATCATTTATGAAGGAACAAAATCAGGTAACAAAGTCCCAGTGCTCTGGTAAAACGGTGTGAGTATTTATAAAATGGTATAATCTACATTATCAGAATTTTAAATCATGCAGGGATCAAACAGGGTTTGATGTGAAGGTTTTCTATTGTATCAGATTAATATCGCCATTTTCATGGCAACTTGGGCAGGTAGTGGGGGTTATTGGGTGGTTTAATAGACTAGGAGTCAGGAGACCTCAGTTCTATTCCATGTACTGCCACTTACCTGCTGGCTGACCTTGGATGACTTGTCTCACCTCTCTGTGCCTCTTTTTCACATCTCACTTCTTGTCTATTTTGATTGTAAACTCATCAGGGAAAGTGATTGTTTCTTACTCTGTGTTGTACAGCACCTAACACAATGCTGTTGAGATCTCAGTTGGTGCCCATAGATGTACCATTATATATATTAAACCAAACCTAGCAGTACAGTATATATCAAAATATTGCTTTTTTCACCAAAATCAGAAAAAAATGAAATAATCTATGTATTTTTGCCAGTTTCACCAGCAGCCAACATTTGTCCCCACAACCTTTATTGAATTTGGCCTCTCACAGAAAGGGGTGTGACCTACATATCCTTCACCACTAATTTTGTTTGTTCCCTAATTATGTCTTACTATATTAATTGTGCCTTACATATGTAGCGCCCCTCTCCACTTGGTTACCTCCTTTAATGCCAATCCGCTTACAGGTTTTGATGGACAGGTCTGGGTTCTTTTGGATCCCGCCACCCATTCAGCCGGGTGTATCTTCTTTCTTTCTTTCTTTCTTTCTTTTTTTTTCTATGAAATTATTTGGCAGTGCCTTCCCCCCTCTTGCCCCAATCCTGGGTCACCAGGGCACTTACAGAGTAATCTCCACTTAATTGCCAGATAGTTGGAGACTTCCAAGAAATAACACAAACACATAAAAATATATTCAACACAATAATTATATTAAGCAGGAGACAAATACAACATAACAGGGTGAAACACTATTTTTAGAGTCACCGGTGCCCACACTGAAAATACCTGTGACTTGATGTAGCAAATGTAAAATTAGTGTCCTGTTGGTACGTGTACTTTGCTGGGGCCCTTGATGACCTATAACCACAAATTTCTTCTCTGCAGTGGTTTAGCAGTATGTCTGACTAGGTTCAGTACAGCCCAAAGGACTCACAAGTGGGAGGAGGTGGTAAATCCCTCCACAGGAGTAAAATGCAGCAGGTTATAAAATACTCAAACCCTTACTCCCTGGCTTGAGGACACAGTTCAGGGAGTAGGGGGTCCCCCAAAATGAATTCCCTGACTAACTAACTAAAAGATGGTGCACTCACAAACTCCATGAATGATCCTCAGGTTCGAAGATGACGCTGGACTCCTCAGTCACTGCAGAGGGGCTGCTGTCCGCTGGAAGGGATCCTCCTCACTCAGGAATCAGGCGGCGTCAGTCCCAGGATTTCCCCTCACCACAAAGGGGTGCAGGGCTCAAGGTGTAGGCTATACAACTACACTAACATCCAAACTGTAGCCTCCTAGCCCAGCCTCCAGTCACATATTCTGCAGGCAACTTCCCTGGACTAGCAGACAGAGCACAGCTGATCATGTGGTGACTGGTCTCACCTACGGAGCTGGAGGGCAAACTCAGCCTGGCTGGGGAAATTTCCCAGCAAACGCTACCAATTGGGAATCATCAGTGGGGAAGGAAAAACCCAGCTGAGGGATCTGCTGTCAGGTCCCTAGAGGCCTGTTCTCAGAGGGAACCCTGCATGCAGGTCTGGGACTCACCAGCTCCCCACACAGCCAGTCCTGCCCTTGCCCTGGCTTGAACTTCAGACTCCTACAAAAATGGCTTCTACCTGGGAGGGCCTGTCACTCCCTATTGGTTGCTGGGCAGACTGAGTCTGCCTTGGCTCCCCCTCCCTACCAGGGACAGTGTGCCTCTCCCTGAGCTGTCAGCAGACAAAGTCCCAGGAATCTATGGCCTTGGCTACACTTGCCAGTTACAGCACTGTAAAGCCACCCCCAGCGCTGTAACTCACTCCCCGTCCACACTGGCAAGGCATTTGCAGCGCTGTATCTCCGTGGTTGCAATGCTGCATATACTCCACCTCCCCGAGAGGAATAGCGAGTATTGAGCTGCCGCTGCAGCGCTGCGGCGCCATTGTGGCCGCCCAATGCGCTGTGAATGGTCTCCAGAATTATTCGGCAGTATCCCACAATGCCTGTTCTAGCCACTCTGATCATCAGTTCAAACTCTACTGCCCTGGCCTCAGGTAACCAACCATGTGACCCACCCTTTACATTCCCTGGGAATTTTAAAAATCCCCTTCCTGTTTGCTCAGCCCGGCATGGCGTGGAGTGCTATCAGCAAATCTTTCCAGGTGACCATGCCTCCATGCTCCAAGCGAGCCCCAGTATGGAGCAATGGCAAGTTGCTGGAGCTCATCAGTGTTTGGGGGGAGGGGGAGGAAGCTGTTACAGTCCCAGCTGCACTCCAGCTATAGGAATTACGATACCTTCGGGAAGGTATCAAAGGACATGATGGAAAGGGGCCATGACTGGGATGCTCTGCAGTGCAGGATTAAAGTGAAGGAGCTGCGGAGTGCCTACCGCAAAGCCCGCGATACAAATGGCCGCTCGGGTGCTCCCCCCACGACCTGCCGATTCTACAAAAAGCTGGATGCGATACTTGGGGTTAACCCCACCTACACTCCGAGCACCACCATGGACAGTTCAGAGCCGGTGGGGTTGGGGAGAGGAGGAAGAGGAGGAGGAGGAGGAGGAAAACGGGAGTGATGGTGGTGGGCTGGATGGAGACACCCCGGAATTCCTGGAGCCATGCAGCCAGGAGCTCTTCTGGAGCCAGGAGGAAGGTAGCCAGTCGCAGCAGCCAGTACTTGGTGGAGGACAAACAGAAGAGCAGGTTCCCGGTAAGCGTTTTTTTTGTTTTTTTTTTCGGGAAGGAATTTTTTCGGTGCGGGCTTTTTGGGAGAGAAGGGTTAGGCATGCATGCCTACATGCGGAATAGTGCATTGATGTGGTTTATCACATTGCAGTAATCGGCCTCAGTAATCTCCTTGAATGTCTCATCCAGAACGTGTGGAATGTGCTTGCGCAGGTTTATCGGGAGAGCCACCGTGGTCCTTGTCCCAGCCAGGCTAACGTGTCCGCGCCATTGTGCCGTGAGGGGCAGCGGGACCATTGCTGCACACAGGCAAGCTGCATATGGGCCAGGGCGGAAGCCGCATTGCAGTAGAAGACCCTTCCTTGCTTCCCAGGTCACCCTCAGCAGCGAGATATCGTCCAGGATGAACTCCTGTGGAAAATGTTGGGACAGTGTTCAGTGTAGGTGCCCCCTGAAGCTGTTGGCTCTCCCCAAGGCACAGAAACCCAGAGGACAGTGCAGCCCTGAAACAGTCAGTCCCCCTTGCTCACCATTTTGTGGTCCCCGTGGGATGTGTGCTCTGTTTCGGACGGGAAAATTTTGCTATTGTGTAGACCCTATGTGTTTTCTACTCCTTAAGTGCGGGGGGGAATCATTACTCTGTCTGGTATAAACAATGCTGCCTCTGTTAAATGTTGCATTTTGCCTATACAGCAGCATCAACCTTGAGGCCTTAGCTGTCCCTCTTATCGCCTGCTCAGAGACTGCGAAAAAGCAAAGAAGACATGCTGCAAGAAGTGATGCATCAATCTATTAAAGAGAATGAAAAAGCACAGAACTGGAGGTAGAGAGAAAGCAGGATCCGCCAGGAAAACGCAGCGCACTGGTGGCAAAGCACGGAGCACCGGCAGCAAAGCACGGATCAGCTCATAAGCATCCTGGAGCGCCAAGCAGACGCTATCCAGGAGCTCGTAGCCATGCAGAAAGAGGAGCAGTACCGCAAACGCCACCCCCCCCCACAGCCCTTGTCCCAAAACTCTTTCCATTGTGCCCCACTGTCACCTCCAACCCACTTTCCCCAACTTCTGTGTTCTTCATGCCACCCACTGCCTCCAACATCAATATCTTCACCACCTAGCCCTGAAAACCACGACCCTTGCCCTCTGCACTCAACCCCCACCACCATGCAGTATAGCTATCCTGAAGTGCAGCACTCACTGCACAGCACACCAGACAGGACATATGCGAATCTGTGATTGTACCGTTCCCCACTCCACCCCCTTGTTTCTTTTCAATAAATATTTTTTTTTTCAATAAATGCATTTTTTGGCTTTGAAAACATTCTTTATTATTGCATAAAGTAAAAGACTCCTTAGCCCAGGAAATAAACAGGCACTGCAAGTCTGCTTGTCTGTTTAGCAGACACTGAATCCTAAAGATTGGAACTACTGCACTTCACTCCCGTGCAGGGCACCAGATATCACTGCTGGTTTTCAGCCTCAAATTGCTCCCTCAAGGATCCCTATCCTTGCAGCCCCGCGCTGGGCCCCTGTAATAGCCCTGCTTTCTGGCTGTGCAAATTCAGCCTCCAGGTGTTGAACCTCGGAGGTCCATGCCTGAGTGAAGCTTTCACCCTTCCCTTCACAAATATTATGGAGGGCACAGCACGCGGATATAACGGTGGGGATGCTGTTTTTGGCCAAGTCCAGCTTCCCATACAGAGATCACCAGCGGCCCTTTAAACGGCCAAAGGCACACTCCACAGTCATTTGGCACCGGCTCAGCCTGTAGTTGAACCGTTCCTTGCTGCTGTCAAGGCTCCCCGTGTAGGGTTTCATGAGCCACAGCATTAACGGGTAAGCGGGATCTCCAAGGATCACAATGGGCATTTCAACTTCCCCTACCGTGATCTTCCACTCTGAGGAAAAAAGTGCCGGCCTGCATCTTCCTGAATAGCCAAGTGTTCCGAAAGATGCGTGCGTCATACACCTTTCTGGGCCAGCCTGTGTTAATGTCAATGAAATGCCCACGGTGATCCACAAGCACCTGGAGAACCATAGAGAAATACCCCTTCCGATTAACATACTCGGATCCTATGTCAGGTGGTGCCAGAATAGGAATGTGTGTCCCATCTATCGCCCCTCCACAGTTAGGGAACCCCATTTGTGCAAAGCCATCCACTATTTCCTGCACGTTACCCAGAGTCACAGTTCTTCTGAGTAGGATGCGATTAATGGCCCTGCAAACTTGCATCAACACGATTCCAACTGTCGACTTTCCCACTCCAAACTGGTTTGCGACCGACCGGTAGCTGTCTGGAGTTGCCAGCTTCCAGATTGCAATAGCCACCCGCTTCTCCACTGGCAGGGCAGATCTCAATCTCGTGTCCTTACGCTGCAGGGTGGGGGCGAGCTCCTCACACAGTCCCATGAAAATGGCTTTTCTCATCCGAAAGTTCTGCAGCCACTGCTCGTCATCCCAGACTTCCATGACGATGTGATCCCACCACTCGGTGCTTGTTTCCCGAGCCCAAAAGCGGCGTTCCACTGTGCTGAGCATTTCCGTGAATGCCACAAGCAATTTTGTGTCGTACGCGTTACGCAGCTCGATAGCATCGTTGGACTCCTCACTCTCACTGTCTCTTTGGAGCTTAAGGAATGGTTCGACAGCCAAATGTGACGTGCTGGCGAGACTCGTCAGCATATGCCTCAGCAGTTCAGCTCCATTTCCCGCAGACAGATCGCGCTGCACAGAAACCGTTGAAAGATGGCGCCAAAGGTGGACGGAAACAAAAGGATTTCTGGGATGCGAAGCGATGCATCACAGGGTGTTGGGACAGGACTCAGAATCCCCCGCACCCACGCCCCCCTTCCCACAATCCACGGCACCAGAATGGGAAGAGATGCTCTGTGGGATAGCTGCCCATAATGCACCGCTCCCAATAGCGCTGCAATTGCCGCAAACGTGGCCACGACAGTGCACTGGGCAGCTGTCAGTGTGGACAGACTGCAGCGCTTTCCCTACTCAGCTGCATGAAGTCAGGTTTAACTCACAGTGCTGTACATCTGCAAGTGTAGCCAAGGCCTATGTCATCTCCTTGGGGGTTACACTCTTCCTGGGTGAAAGTTCTTGCCGTCCTCGACAAGGGTCATTTAACCACAACACAAACATCAATGTCCTTTTCATCAGGTAATAATAGACATGGCTTAGTGAACAATAAATGTTATTGCCAACAAGTAAGTACTGCCATGCTCACATACAATAATAATTTAAAAACAACATTAAATGGTTATTCAATTTACACTAATAACCCATTCTTACTATATTGAAATAAATGACTTAACCTTGGAGTCTCCATTGTTAACTATCAGACACAAACAATAAAGGTCACCCGCACCCATCTATTTACTAAGTGCAAATGGACAGAAGTGGAGGTCCCTGGAACGTCATAAGTAAGTTTCTATACAGGTTTTCACTCTCGTTCTGAATGTCGAAGTACAGGAGCTTCTTCATTCTCAGGGCTCTCAGCAGTAATGGCTTCAGGACAATCAATGATTTCCCTCTCTGCAGGTTGCATGGCTTCTCCCACATCCTCTAGAGGTGGAACCATACTAGCTGGTAAACTACTTGCCTCTTCAGGCGGTGCCAGCAGGCAGGGGTTATCCTGCTGTATTGTTGACTGATGGGGTACAAATGGCGCAGCTTCAGGGTTAAGTATTTGAGCTAGAGGAGGCCCAGATTCTCCCTCTTTAATAGTTTCTACCTCAGGTAACAGCTCATGAAGCATAGGAGGTGTTGGATAATAGGGGAAGAATTCCTCCTCATTGCTACTCTGTGAATGAGGATCATTTTCTCCACCGGAAGTTAAAGACTCGCTGTCTGCCTCCTCAGCAGATTCAGGTTGTGCAGTAAGGCTTCTTTCTGCAGGAACTTGCTTCCTTAGTCTGGAACAAGTAATGGGTCACCGGGAGGGACCACATTCACTATTGTTCTCTTCATCTATTAACTGCCCCACTGGCAAGAGGTGGTTTTAGTATGTAACATAGCATTATAAAATAATATAACAATAAAAATGCATTTATTTAACCAAACTTAGTTCTCTGATGATTTCACATCAATAAAGAAATGCCAGCTCTGAATACATATATTGCATGGTCATTGGTCATATGAACTTTGATTGTGAAAACTAAATGATGCAGTCAAATGTGTTGGATACTGAATCTTTTGTGTAAGTGGTTCATGTTTATTTTTTAAGCTGCCTATTAACATTTGCAATAATGGTAGAGACAGCAGGATATAGACTAACTCTGAATTTGAACCATCATCACATGCACAAATAATCAGAATACAGAGAAGGATTGTCAAAGAGGAAGCAAAAGCCAGCAATGTCTGTTGTATCCAGAAGAGGAAAGGGCTGGAGAACAGACAGGAAAGTAGTAATGTCCTTATATGCATATGATGGAAAGAGAGATTAAGTGCAAATGTGTGAGTGAGTGACAGCAAACAATACAGTAGTATCTTCAATAGAAACCTAATTTATTTCCATCATTGATAAACGTTATTTTACAATATTTTAGATTCAATAATAACTACTATATTTAACTTCAAAAGTTTACTCAGGCTCTGTGCTTCCCTCTACCTACATGGGCAGAAATATGGGATGCAAAAATGAGCATGGGCTTTGTTACTTGCCAGCCTTCTCCTTGGGAGATCATAGAAGCCCCTGCCTTCTTCCCAATATGTACTTCACACCCTCTTCCCCCACCCTCCCAAATGGGAGCAACAGTTAGAAATGCTGAAAGGCAAACTTCAGTAACTATACCCTCTGTCCCTCATTTGCAGGCCCTAACACACAAGGGTAACACACACATACAAACACCCAGATACCAGAGTGAGGGACAAGATGTAAGACCTTTGATCAATAAAGGATAAAATTTTCAGCCCTAGTTGCCTAAAGTTAAGCTCCTAAATCCATAAAGCAACTTAAGTAGAAGTGGCCTGGTTTTCTGAAATGTAAACACAATGAGAGCTGAATTGACCTTATACAAAACTGAGCAATCCCCACTAAAAAGATTCCTATGTATGACACAATGTGCAATTACCCATTAGTCAAAGTGTGAGCTGGAAAAATGGATCATTTCTTGAAAAGAAAAGTGGCATGTGATTCCAACGCCGTGTCTGAAAGAAGAAAAGGAAATATGATACAATACAATAGAAAATATGACATAGGCTTTTGCATCAGTTTGATTCAAAACCACAGCTTGTAGCATGTCGCGAGGTGCTGTCTGCTGAGGGTTTGAAACCTTTGAATTGGTTGTGGCATTTGACCAAACATCTGTCACTGAATGAAATGTGAGGATTTTTTCAGGCAACACTTGACAAATCAACAAGATTTGTAATGTCTACTTGAAGGTCCTTCAGGGCTTTTGTAGGTTAACTCAGAGAATCACAGAACAATGTAAGGTGCACAGTGATGCAAAAACAAATCTTTCAAAGTGTAATAGTTTCCAACGTTATAGTATCTGAAACTGCTACCAAATTTGGGGGGTGGGACAGGGAGTGCTTTGCACTGGATTAGCCATGTGGATACAAATAATCAAGAGCAACTGCTTTCAAAACTCAGGAAAATTAAGTATTTATTAAGTCAATTGATGTCTCTGGTGCTGCACAGTTCCCAGTATTTTAAGTAGGTTTCTGATTGTTCCATTGAACTGCTATTTTGTAAAATTATGCCAGAAAGCACAACAGAAGCATGCTTATTTAAGACACACCGAGGAAGCAGTCAGATTTACAACTTCATTGGCAGTGGAGTATTGTGATCTACCCATATGGTGCCAAGTTAATGATATATGTCTAGTGATGGAGATCCAAAGCACTGCCATATATCTCCAAGTCCTGGCTGCCTGGAAAAGGCCTGAAAACCTACACCTGGTCCTTCATGAAGCTGTTACAATATGGAACTTCATAAAAGACCATCCAGTGATTTTTTTGTGTGTGGCTTTTTGCTTTGCTTTGTGATGACATGGGTTCCCTGAGGTAGCTCAAGTGAGGTATCATATTCTAACTCAACTTCAAATTAAGAGCAGAAGTGCAGGTTTTCCCGAATGATCAGTAATCTCTCCTCTGTTGCCTTCAGTAATTCATGTAGGCTGGCTTATTAGCCTATCTTGCTGACATTTTTGAGCACCTAAGTAAGCACAACTCTTCTTTCCAGGGGATCAATACTTCTAGCAAGCTTGGGGCCCCATTGTGCTACACAATGTACAAACACACTGCCATGAAAAGCTTGCAGTCTAAATGGACACAACAGGCTAAGGCTGGGAGAAAGCAATGCAACATACCAGCAGACTGAGCAGATGGCTGGCTGGCAAATGTCACTTTAGTTGTGGAGGTTTGGTTTTTACTTTTTTAAATTCTATATCAACTATGAGGTCAGTGTAGAGAATGAGTTTAGAGGAGCAAGGGAGTGGGAATCGCAAAGGAAGGGGATGAAGAAGATTGTTGGAGGGGAAAAGGGCAGATGAGGAGGGAGGGAAGAATGGAAAGGGATTTATTTTTAATGACACCATTGAAGACTAACCTGACTCAGAGATATGAGGAAAAAATGGGATGACAATTTTCAAAGCTACTTTAACTACAGCTGACTGCTCCAGTTAACAGACAGGCAAAATGAACAGAGTTCATTGCTAGGGAAAAGCAGTTGCAGGCTCTTGTCTTGGGAGGTGTGCTGGCTCACGGCCCCATCCCACTGACAGCAAACCTAAAGAGTGTCTCTGAACTCAGCTAGTGCCAACTAGGTGCACCTGCAGAGCGTGTTGTACCTGAGAAAGGGGCACTTAAATAAGTGAAGCTGGCCACAATGTGAGTTAGTCAGTCTGTCCAAGAGGAAAGGCTGCTAGAGATAGCAAGAGAGCCCAGTACAGCGTCAGGCAGTGACTAGTTTCCCCTCCATACCACCTTTTTTAGGGCACACAGACATGGCAGCCCTGACAGAGGCTCTGGACATCAGCTCTCTGTCAGTGCCCTATAGTTGGATGTGAGGAGACATGCTAGGGAGTAGAGGTAATTAGATTTAGGAAGGACACTGGAAATGACCTCAACTCCTGCAGGGAACACTGAGCTTGCCCAGGAGTGAGGGTTCTGGAGGTGTCCCAGGGCAAGAGCTGTACAGCCAGACTGAGAGCCAGCTGACTACAGGAGGTATCTGTCACATTGTCATACAGCAACCTAATCAGTGCTGCTGAGTCAGCATCTCTTTCTCCTGTGTGGGATATCGGGGAAATAGTTGTGACATGGGTTTGAAATTCTCTAAGATGCTGATGTAGGAGTTTCTGATAATTCCCAGCTAATTCTTCATTTCCCTCCGTGAAGTCTGTGAAAGAAGAAGGAACAATTCTGGGTTTTCTCATTGTGCTCAGGGAGATCATTTTCCTTTGACACTCAAGCCACTGCTTCCATTGGCACTTGGTATCTCTTTTTGGTACTTTGGTTTATTCTAGTTTTTAGCATGTGACAGTGCAGTTTAGATGTCTCCAGTCTTTCCAGGAATAGCAATGGCATGTAGCTGCTCTGTAGCTGTTCCTGCATATACATTCAGAGAGCTGTTGTTGTGTCATAACGAAGTTCTTATTCAGATAATCCTTATTCAGGTCTATTAGTTACATCAATTAGCAGGGTGGCACTAGCATTCATCTCTTGCAACAGGCTGTTCTGCAGGGCAATGCATCCTGATCACTGAAAACATTCCTGATTGCAGAGAAGGACAATGGGAGTATAAATGAGAGAAGTATTCAATAATAAACTCCAATGAGTAATCCCTTATGATCACAAAGTAGTGAATCAGTTCTTCCTCTAGGAGGAGACACCAGAGGTAGATCTCTTTGCTATTTCCCTAATCAAAAAGTTACCAATCTTCCTCTTCTCCCAATGCTTACAGAAAACAAGTCTAGCCAGGGACACTCTCTACATCCATAGGCAAGAGAGGCAGTATGTCTAGTCCTCAATTCTTCTGGGAGCGAGGGGATTGACTAAGCTCAGAGTTAGGACAAACAA